>NC_134832.1:132877473-132942195 GCF_004210375.1 Tachypleus tridentatus | reverse complement strand
CCAATAATCGTATGCAGGATGCTGATGTTCTATGAGATGATACGTTTTCTTTCTACTTATGGTATAGGAATCATCTGTGGCTATGGCGGGTTAATGTTTACAATGGTATTTAAATAAGAACTGACAGACTTTTTTTGCTTAACCTTATGCCCAGTCTCTACTTTTTCTGTTTAGGCTAATTTACACATATTCCAGTGGTACCAGATGCTTATTCAACATGAGGGATACTCGATTGCTAGTAATTATGTCAGTAAAGACTGTGTGTTCACCTATAACTTCTCCTGAAGTACCTTTCAGATAATCCCTTGTTTAGTTAGCTTCTATGGGATCTTGTGAAAGTGTAGTGTCTCAAGTAAAAATGGCAGTAATTTGACGTTAGAGTATATAGATAGACCTTAAATTAACAGGCATTCGTGAAAAACTTTTGTTTGTGACTGCTGTTAGTGTTCTGCAGTGCTGCTGTTGTTTTGGAATATAATAGGGCCTTGATATACGTGGCTAAGTTACATATTGTGACTACTTCTACATAGGTTTTCAGTTTTATCTACCTGAATAGCACTTATATCAATATACGGTAGTGCATAATCCAGGTAAGGACAAATAATGGTTTTGTGGAACATATGCAGTTGTTATTCTTCAGATTTATTTCTTACTGCAACCTCGGTGGTTCTGTTTCTCATGGTGTTAATGTGGCTGGTGAAGTTGAGTTTTCAATCAAAAGTCCCTAAGGTACTTGAGTGATGGTGTTTGCCCTCATAAGCATGTCTGTTTTTAATGTGCAGAACATAGTTGTGGCTTTGTCAGGATTGATAGCCATCCTTGTGTCAGTGTATCTGTTTCATTATCCTGTTAAAAATTATTGTAGCTTTCTTTCAATTTCCGCTTTGCCAGTTTATCTGCTGTATACCAGATTGTCATAAGCAAAATTTGTACATAATATCTTTTCGACTGTCAATGCAGGTTAAATTCATAGTGTAAATGTTGAAGGGGGCGGATGAGAGTGGTGTTCCCTGAATTAGATTGCCAGCTTCTATGCTTCATGATACATACTTACTAGTTAGAATTATGACTTATTTTACACATGCTACTCTGGAACTCATTCTGTGAATTTTATGTGCTAGAGAGACAACTGAAGTCTGTTGTAAACATCTTCCAAATCTAAAGCTATTACTAAGGCGTCTATACCAGCAGCATTGGTGATTTCTCGCCACCTTATGACGACATTACTAATGGTACAACTTAATTACAAGCTTTCTAGTTAAAACCTTCTCTGGGATAATATCAATATGTTCTGTATGATGATAATCAAATAGTGTTTAAGATGAGAAGAGTGATTTGTTATGGATTTGATAAGCTCACCAGTACGTAGTTCTGAAACTACCTGTTTTATAACTGTGATACTTTGACAAACTACCTGTTTTATAACTGTGATACTTTGACAAACTACCTGTTTTATAACTGTGATACTTTGACAAACTACCTGTTTTTTATAACTGTGATACTTTGACAAACTCACCTGTTTTATAACTGTGATACTTTGACAAACTACCTGTTTTATAACTGTGATACTTTGACAAACTACCTGTTTTATAACTGTGATACTTTGACAAACTACCTGTTTTATAACTGTGATACTTTGACAAACTACCTGTTTTATAACTGTGATACTTTGACAAACTACCTGTTTTATAACTGTGATACTTTGACAAACTACCTGTTTTATAACTGTGATACTTTGACAAACTACCTGTTTTATAACTGTGATACTTTGACAAACTACCTGTTTTATATACTGTGATACTTTGACAAACTACCTGTTTTATAACTGTGATACTTTGACAAACTACCTGTTTTATAACTGTGATACTTTGACAAACTACCTGTTTTATAACTGTGATACTTTGACAAACTACCTGTTTTATAACTGTGATACTTTGACAATAACTTCAATAAGTTAGACTGTAATCTTCTTAAACATGAACATTTATACACCATCTGACCTTAACTCTATTATTAGATACAAAAAGGCTCTACATATTTTATCCAAGCTAAAATAGTTTCCATATTTTCACACAATTGATCTCAGACATGGAGAGGCTTAGAGATGAGACTGCTGGAAAGTTGCAAAGGCAAACCAACGTTTTGGAGACGCTACACTGATAACATTTGGGTAAAAGATAAATATTCATTACTTTCCTTTCATAGACATATTAATACCTTCCACAGTTTTATTAAATTGATTCCAGATTATTCCACTAACCAAATAAGTTTCTTAGAAGTAAATCTAAGATTAAAAGATGGTGTTCTACATACTGATTGTACCTAAAACCAACGGATAAACCAAACTACTAACATAACCAAAGCTGTCAACCCTATATACAAATAGAATATCACATTCAGTCAAGCACTTAGATTAAAAAAAGGTATGTTCTGACAGTAAAAACTATGACAGTCACATTAATTTCTTAAACAGTTGAAATTGATCTTAATATTTTATTAGATGGTCATTAAAACAAATCAAATGTAGCAGTGTCCATAGAAGTTTAATTAAAAAAACAAGCAAACGAGTTTATTATATGTAAAAGTTGAAAAATAATATGGAATCAATATGCCTAGATTTTCTTCAGGGAGGCTGGGCCGCTTTCCTCCCTCTCTCTCCCTTACCTACGGCTCTGGTTTGATCTAGTACATTCCAAATGATTTTGGCCAACTTTTAAATTTCACCACAAGGATACAAGGTTTATATCATACTTTAAAAGTTTTATTTTTCAGTGCCAAACAGCTGTTGTAAACCAAGGGTTAATCTTGATATTAAAGAGGGAATTATAAGACAATTACCAAAAACGTTTTTTTGTTTAAATAAAGGTTTATTTGTCTAAAATTTCATTTGGAAAACAAGAAATAAATATGTAGGACATAAAACTTAAGGAAAAATGGATGCCAAAGAGAACATCAAAATTAAACTTATTATAATTCATGTTTCGTTTTGAGCAGCAATTATAAACAAGAATAACGACTGGCTACTATTTAACATTCACACCTTATATATATGTCATAACCATAACATGGACACACGCACCTCTTTTATTTATGGATCTATGAGTTTAAAATTCAGTATTTTGCATAACATACAGTTATTTTTAATAAAATGAACATTATTTCCTGATTACATAAGGTTTATAAATTGTGAGCATGGAGCTTTTCATTCCTTACTAACACGTTTCTCACTTCATTTAACACGTTCCATCGTTGGAAATAAAAATAATAAAGAATTAACCTGTTTTTTCTTCTGGTCGTTAAGAATGTAACTATGGAAAAATTATGAGTTTTTCTTTACTTTCCAGTTTGTATAGTATGTCTTTTCATATAACGTGCCCCCCGCTAGTACAGCGGTATGTCTACGGATTTACAACGCTAAAATCAGGGGTTCGATTCCCCTCGGTGGGCTCAGCAGATAGCCCAAAGTGGCTTTGCTATAAGAAAACACAAACATATAACGTACAGTCTTACTTTCACTCCCGCCACCTGTCTGATTGTTTTGTATTTAAACATAGGTAAGTAACAAGAATACTATAAATGACAGAGAATTAGAAACATGGTATTAGATTTAGTATAGTTTTGACTCAGATACAGTATGATTTGCCACTTAATTAAGATCGTACCCGCACACGTTTTACTTATTTAAATAGAGAAAACAGACTAATCGTGCAATGTTTCATCCGATAGTTCCGACTTCATAAACGTTAGATTGTAATTTTTGTCATCAAATTCTAGTTAAAGCACACTACTTAAATAAATCAGAGTTAAAAATGTATATCCAGTAATTAATGATCTAATTTAACGTCCTTCAATAAATACGTTGGTAACTCTAGGGACGTCCAGCGTTAAAATCGGAGGTTCAATTCTCTGCATTGGATACCGCAGATAGTTCAATGTGCTTTTGCTATAAAACGAATAAACGGACAAAAACATAATCTAACATGGAGCTGCAACTGTATACTTTGTCATTTTATGGTTAATCTGTGAGACAAATAAAAGACGCAAACATTTCTCTGACTTTGAAAGAGGTATGAGCAGGAACGCTATTAGTAAAGACCAACCGTTTCTAAGAGACTGTTAAACGCTACTTAACGTCATAGCCTACAGCTTCTTTGTTTCATTGTTAAACACAAAGCTACAAAACGAGTATCTGTACTTATCTAAACCTAGCTTTTAGCATCATAAGCCTTAAGACTTAACGCTGAGTTAATGTGGGCCGAAGATTATATACGGCTGAGCATGTTATATTAAAACGATTTTGGAGATATATTTCAGCAAATCATGTGACATCCACAGCCGAAATAAAGTTGTGACCAAATAAGAAATATATTTAATGTTATTTGTTCTACGTAGTAGTTCGTGTGATTACACCAAAAATTATTCTCTAGAATATGATTGGTTAGTTCTCAAGGCTAACTCTCATTGAACATTTGGTTTACGTGACGTTGAAATCTTTGCCAATGTATTTTACTACACTTATGAAACGTAACCCTCTATTTTCCTGAAGAAGAACTACTCGAAACACCTCGAATTTTCGGTCTTATTTGAAAACCATTACAACTTTTGTATGTGATTCTGTGTACTCACTTTTTAATCAGAACTAATAAACAGTAATGATATACCCTAGCGGTGACCTTAAAATAGACTTGAACTGATAAACAGTAATGATATATCATAACGGTGAGCTCAACAATAAATAAAAAATACACTCAAAGGTTGATTGGAAAGATTATTCTTATTATTAAACACAAAGCTACAACGGACCATCAGAGTTTTGCTCCCACTGGTATCGAAACCCAAAGCCTACAGACATTCAACTTAATCATTGGAGGGGTTTCAACATTGAGGAAGAGCTCACGCAAAAGAAAAGTTGGAAAAAGTACTCAAATATAAAACTCAGAGTTAACATAATTAACAGACAAGAAAAGGCGCGTAAATTGTTATTACACACATATGCACACATGTATATGTAATAAAAATTGACGTGCCTTTTTTATACACATGTATAAATAGAAGTATATCTTAGTAAAACCACAGAATACAAAGAGCTATTTTACAAAAAAGTATCCTGGAAATTACCATGTTTTAAGAAAATGACTTCTCTAATGAAATCTACCATTATTCTGAAGTAGAATTTACTGAAGAATGTGGATCAGAATCAACAGTACCTTAGTAATAAACCGAGTAAACAGTAGAAGTTACTGAAGAATGTGGATCAGAATCAAGAGTATCTTAGAAATAAACCGAGTAAACAGTAGAATATTACTGAAAAATGTGGATCAGAATCAACAGTACCTTAGTAATAAACTGAGTAAACACTAAACGTTACTGAAGAATGTGGATCAGAATCAACAGTACCTTAGTAATAAACTAAGTAAACAAAAGAAGTACAAGTTACTGAAGAATGTAGATCAGAATAAACTTTACATTAGTAATAAACTAAGTAAACAACAGAAGTACAAGTTACTAAAGAATGTGGATCAGTTCAACAGTACCTTAGTAATAAACTAAGTAACCAAAAGAAGTACAAGTTACTAAAGAATGTGGATCAGAACCAACAGTACCTTAGTAATAAACTAAGTAAACAAAAGAAGCACAAGTTTCTGAAGAATGTGGATCAGAACCAACAGTACATTAGTAATAAACTAAGTAAACAGTAAAAGTACAAGTTACTGAAGAATATGGATCAGAACCAACAGTACCTTAGTAATAAACCAAGTAAACAGTAGAAGTACAAGTTACTGAAGAATGTGGATCAGAACCAACAGTACATTAGTAATAAACTAAGTAAACAGTAGAAGTACAAGTTACTGAAGAATGTGGATCAGAATCAACAGTACATTAGTAATAAACTAAGTAAACAAAAGAAGTACAAGTTACTGAAGAATGTGGATCAGAATCAACAGTACCTTAGTAATAAACTAAGTAAACAGTAGAAGTACAAGTTACTGAAGAATGTGGATCACAATCAACTGTACCTGAGTAATAAACTAAGTAAACAAAAGAAGTACAAGTTACTGAAGAATACGGATCAAAACCAACAGTACCTTAGTAATAAACTAAGTAAACAAAAGAAGTACAAGTTACTGAAGAATGTAGATCAGAATAAACTTTACATTAGTAATAAACTAAGTAAACAACAGAAGTACAAGTTACTAAAGAATGTGGATCAGTTCAACAGTACCTTAGTAATAAACTAAGTAACCAAAGAAGTACAAGTTACTAAAGAATGTGGATCAGAACCAACAGTACCTTAGTAATAAACTAAGTAAACAGTAGAAGTACTAGTTACTGAAGAATGTGGATCAGAATAAACTGTACATTAGTAATAAACTAAGTAAACAGTAGAAGTACAAGTCACTGAAGAATGTGGATCAGAATAAACTGTACATTAGTAATAAACTAAGTAAACAAAAGAAGTACACGTTACTAAAGAATGTGGATTAGAATCAACAGTACATTAGTAATAAACTAAGTAAACAAAAGAAGTACAAGTTACTGAAGAATGTGGATCAGAATAAACTGTACATTAGTAATAAACTAAGTAAACAGTAGAAGTACAAGTTACTGAAGAATGTGGATCAGAACCAACAGTACCTTAGTAATAAACTAAGTAAACAATAGAAGTACAAGTTACTGAAGAATGTGGATCAGAACCAACAGTACATTAGTAATAAACTAAGTAAACAGTAGAAGTACAAGTTACTGAAGAATGTGGATTAGAATCAACAGTACATTAGTAATAAACTAAGTAAACAAAAGAAGTACAAGTTACTGAAGAATGTGGATGAGAATAAACTGTACATTAGTAATAAACTAAATAAACAAAAGAAGTACAAGTTACTAAAAATGTGGATCAGTTCGACAGTACCTTGGTAATAAACTAAGTAAACAAAAGAAGTACAAGTTACTGAAGAATGTGGATCAGAATAAACTGTACATTAGTAATAAACTAAGTAAACAGTAGAAGTACAAGTTACTGAAGAATGTGGATCAGAACCAACAGTACCTTAGTAATTACCTAAGTAAACAATAGAAGTACAAGTTACTGAAGAATGTGGATCAGAACCAACAGTACCTTAGTAATAAACTAAGTAAACAAAAGAAGTACAAGTTACTGAAGAATACGGATCAGTTCAACAGTACCTTAGTAATAAACTAAGTAAGCAAAAGAAGTACACGTTACTAAAGAATGTGGATCAGAATAAATTGTACATTAGTAATAAACTAAGTAAACAAAAGAAGTACAAGTTACTGAAGAATGTGGATCAGAACCAACAGTACCTTAGTAATAAACTAAGTAAACAGTAGAAGTACAAGTTACTGAAGAATGTGGATGAGAACCAACAGTACATTAGTAATAAACTAAGTAAACAGTAGAAGAACAAGTTACTGAAGAATGTGGATCAGAACCGACAGTACATTAGTAATAAACTAAGTAAACAGTAGAAGTACAAGTTACTGAAGAATGTGGATCAGAACCAAGAGTACCTTAGTAATAAACTAAGTAAACAGTAAAAGTACAAGTTACAGAAGAATGTGGATCAGAATCAACAGTACATTAGTAATAAACTAAGTAAACAGTAAAAGTAAAAGTTACTGAAGAATGTGGACCAGAACCAACAGATTATCAAATAAAGAGATTTTTGTTGAGAATGATTAAACTACAATGTTACAATGATTGGATCTTTTTCGAAGTGAATTTATATGTGTGTTTGAGAACGAAGCACTGAGTGTCAGTAAAGTAGGTATCAACCATCCAAGATTGGTAGAACACTGAGTGTCAGTAAAGTAGGTATCAACCATCCAAGATTGGTAGAACACTGAGTGTCAGTAAAGTAGGTATGAATCATCCAAGATTGGTAGAAGGATATTTAGCATTACTATGAAAAACGGTTGGCTATAGAAATGAAGGGCCTGGCGTTACTTAAGGGTCAAGCTGCGAAGTGAGATGTCATATGTTCAAGACATGATACCTCTGAATATGCTCTACGTTTTTAGCCGTTAAAGCATTAAAAATTTAAGCCTACGGTGCTATTTGATTTGATTAAAAGAATCTACCCAAAGTTCTTAAGTGACAGGTGGTACTGACTAATTGTATTACATCTGGTTAGTTCGTCAAAATTAATGATGGATAAATGAGATTAATAGTTTCTGTCGTGTACATAAAGTGGTATTCAAGTTGAAAATTCTAACTTACAACTATTAAATGATAAAACATGTGTAAATATTTCACACAAGCATACTGTGTGATAATCAGAAAAAATGCGAAGTTTAAGTGTCATTAAAGCCAAATTTCTCTGTTCATGATATTCATTTCTTACATATTTCTTTGTTTTTCATTCCCTGCGTATTCGATAAAAAAAATCGTTCTTATTCAATGAATAATGGAAAAGGCATCAATATTGAATTCCAAAAAAGTTAGTGTTTTTTTCTGGTTAACTTATATCTTGTTTTCTGGACTGTAAATTGTCAGTTAGCTATCGGTATGATCATTTATCATCAGAATGAACAGGATGTGAGAGTGAGTGTGCTTTCTCGTAACTCCTTCTCTTTAGTGACACATAGAACATGAACTAAAACCTGAATGTATCCCAAAATGCCACTCTTTACATCTGGTAGCACTAACGTGAAATGATTAAATATCACGGACTATGATAAACGGTACAGCCACAAATTAACCTTCAGTTTCTGACGCCTATACAAGCAAAGTGCGTGCCATTTCAGCCATAATGTATTTGTAATTAGAGTCTCTGCTTGTTCTAAAGAATGATTTTGGAAATTAGAGCAGATCTATCTCTAGTATGTCAAGCTCATTTCACAGTATAATGCCTAATAGAATTTCTAACACATTTTTTTGTATATTTGTCATAATACAGACGAATCAATAAAAATAAGAGTGTTCTGAAAAATATATGTAGTTTGTTGGCCTGTAACTGTAAAGACTGGATTTTAATCCCAAGATAGACAGACAGACAGACTCGCGGAGAGATAAATTCCCATCTTCTTAGAAGTTTGTTCATTGTGAGAATATTTTAAAAATACATCCATGGATATTTTTAAAGTATACTAAACTATCAAAAAACTCTTGAGATTTGACGACATGAAACTAGATGTTGACAGGTATTCAATTACCTAGGATCTGCTCAGGTGTTTTTTTTTGTCGTCAAGGTTAAAATAAATCACTATCATATTTTGTCTATGCTTAATATTATTTTTTGTTTGAAATAAAGTTTCGTGTTTTCAAACTTGTGTCATATTGTTTTCTTTGACCAAATTATTAAAAGGAATTAATGATAACCAATGACAAAGCAGTAGTTAATATTGCTTATCAAATTAGTTACAGATTATTTTGTGAGAAAAGTAAGATACGACTTTACGAGTTTTGGATTTTTTTTATTGTATATACCAGAAAACGTAGCGCTAAGTACTGCTAGAGTGAACATTTTAAACGTGTCAGATCTATCTGCACTATGTTCTTCTATCAATCGATACAAAAAGCGCCAGTGAGCTAACGACAGGCAAAAAAACACAAAGAAAACACAAACCACTTTTTTAATATTTTGCAAGTAATAACGTGTTTTCTAAAGTATTTTCATGACGTATTTGGTACTTGTTATATATTTATTTTTTACGTCTGATGTATTGCATGAGTATGTTTTTTAGCACAATACAACACAATGAAGTATCTGTACTCTGTTCATTTCATGGAATAGAGCCCCGGATTTTGGCGATGCAAGCCAGGAAACTCATAACAAATCCACCAGTACTGATCGGTTCTTTGGAATAAAGGCAAAAGGCACCAAGAAAATTTGCTACACTTCCTCAGGAGCACCCGTAGAGGCACAGCAAAATGCCTAAGGACTTATTACAACACAAGAAATTGTGTTTGCTTAACTGCAAACAACAACAATCCTTGTAGTGAAATATTTATTAATATATATTTTTTTATGTGATGATAATAATTATAAATCTGAAAGTAGGCTTAGTTCAGAAAAGAGATTTGCTCTGATACCATTCTACAGCACTCATCATTTTATTATTATTATTTTAAAAATAAGTATTGGTATTTTCAACCTGAACAGCATCTGATGCGACAGCTGGGAGAAGAAACTAGTTCAAAAAACATTGAGTTTTAAGCATTCGTCCCTAATTTAGGACTGCTGACTGTAGGAAAAGCAACAAGTCAGAAGCTATCGCTTCCTTTGAGACTACTCTTAACTAACTAAAAATGGAATTAACTGTCACATGTATAAGTACGAAGCGTGTTCAATGACACAGGGCGGCTGAAAGTGGGACTTCTGAAACGCAGCCCAGCACGCCAGCCATCAGATCACTCAACATTCTGCTGTAAAATATTTTTTCTTAGTTTATAATTATTATAAATAAATGATAGTTTCATGTATTTTAGGAGTTTCTCACTTTCTACTGAAACGTATCCAGAAAAATTAATGTTATTTTAATAAAAATTTACAGAGTTAACAAATACAATCTCATGCTTCAATTTCGAAACAAATTGAACGTTTTATGGAAATAAAAAATTAATTTATGCATTGTGTAAAATCAAATGGTAAAATAGAGCTAATACACTCAAGATGTCGCTTTTATTATTAGCTCTCTTTTGATGACAATATAAAATTCCCTAAAGGTACGCTAATTCGTGTCTTATAAAAATCTTTTTAAAACATTCATTACCCGATAAATATTTTCAATTACAACATCTTGAGATTAATTTATAGTTCTAATAAATTAAATAAATTTGATAAAAATTTTCAACAACAATAACAAATATTCTTGTTTTAAAATTTCTGCCAGATGGTTATTACACTCAACTCGTAGTCTGAAGGCCGCGAATTCAAATCACCATACTAGCAAACGTGTTTGCCCTTTTAGCTGCGGGGTCGTTATATCTTTCACTCAATCCTACTGTTCGTTGGTAAAAGAGTAACCCAAAGAGTCGACGGTGGGTGATGATGACTAGCTGCCTACCCTGTAGTCTTACACTGCTAAATTAGGGACGGCTAGCGCAGACAAACTTTTTGTAGCTTCGCGTGAAATTAAAAAACAAACAAACAAACATTCAATTTAGTAACATTTTTCACTTTGTTTTCAAATACAATGAAGTTTTATACTTTAAAACTATGTAAACTCATTCCCTGTTTTAGCCTTTCGAATAAAAAACATATTATCACAAATATTACAACATCACTGAAATAATAGTATCTAAAACAGTAATTCATTAACTAACCATATCATCGCGATAGAAAGATTAAGACATGAAATACAGTTATTCGTTTTCTCATAGTGGCACAATAGTATGCCTGAAAAACCTGCTGGGCGGAACAAAATTAGCCCATTGTAAATCTTTGTGCTTAACTACACACACAAAACAGTTCTTATAATGATTTGATGTAAACGACCTGTCTCCCCAGTAGATGAGTGGTAAATTTAAGGACTTATAACACTAAAATCCCGAGTTCAATCCCTCGTATTAAAACAATCAAGCTACATTCAAAATAAAAGAAAATAGAAAGCACCAACCAACGAGCACTAAATAACAAAAGTATTGTAAACGTGCTTACTGAGAATGGCCTATTAAAAGGCGGAGAGTGGCGCTATGTTCGCGTGGCCATACAGTGAATCTGAGAGTTCAAGGTTCGAGATATATTACCATAAAAAAAGCATTACACACTCTGGGGATGTCAGCGAATTATAAATAAGAGTGACGTCAAATACAACATTTCAATTCATGCAAATATAGCCCAAGGTTTGGCAGTGCTTGTATTTTCTTATAGCAAGGCCATATCGGGTCATCTCCTGAGCCCACCGCGGAAATCGAACCCCTGATTTTAGCGTTGTAAATCCATAGACATACCACTGTACTAGCGTAGGGCAGAGGGTACTGTTTGCTAATTGCCTTCCTCTTCTAGTTTATCACTTAAATATTAGAAAATAGTGTGCACAGATGATCATTGGGTAGCTTCAAACAAAATTTTGAAATACAGAAACAAACCTTCTGAGAAACTTCTCAAATATTCAATTATTGCAACGCCACCTATGCTTTTGCTAGATCAACTAAATATAATACACATATTCACGTTGAATTTGTTCTTAAAGAAAATCAAATATTGTATTTCCTTCGGAATGTAAATAAATTTAGAGGAGTTAGAAACAATATACAGCGCTATCTACTAAATAAGAAAACGTCTTAAAACGCGTTATCTGCCTGATTATGAATAAAAAACTAAAGATGTGCGTATACATTATAGAACTCTTCATCGAGTGTAAAAAAAATAGCAAAAAATATAAAAGACATATATTTATATGACTCAACTTTTTTTTAATGGTTATTACAGTAACATCAGCTCTACTTATGACACTTTAAATCAGAGTGAGCTAAACATTTATATTATTATTATATTTTCGGAAAGTTGATAATTAGTTAGTCTGATATTATTTTAAATCCTCATTTGCTCCCAGTAAAGATTTATTGGTCTTCACTTAACCAGATGCAGTTGGTGGTAATGGAAATTAGCTGTTATTTCCTCGAGAGGAGGCTGATGGTTGCCTGCAAGGGTCCCATGTTTTAACCATTGTAAAGTAGCGTGTTGTCTGTCATCCAATTGGTAGACAGTAAAAAAATGTCAGATAAGATATTTTAAAGTATTTTCCGTTATAACCCCGTAATTATAATAAGTTTTATTATACATATGTGTTTGTGTGTGTGTATAAATGTAAAATATATAAAGGATGCATTTTATTCATATAGCAAAAGTCCATAACAAATTTCTAAAAATATATTAGTGAGGATTGTATCCATATAGTAAAGACTTCCAACTTGCGTGGGCTTAATAATACAACAGTACCAACAGTGCAATTTGTACTGTGCTGACGTCAGTAAGACGTACGCATTCAATTTATAACGTGAAAAAGTATGCACTCTATGGCCTACAACATAGCATGTTATATGATTTTCAAGCTTAAGAAATAAAAATATATATTGCTTTTAATTTTGATTTTATTTTCTCTAGAAACAGAACACTTTCGGGGACGCTGTGGAAGTGCATAGTGCTGTTTTCATTCTGAGTGGGACCTAGACGTAGTCTAGACGTGAGCATGTCAGGTTGCGCATCAAAAACGGACTATTTGACATTAAGATATTAAAATGTATCTTTGAATAATATTTAAAGACATAAAAGTATTCCGTCTTAAAATAACAACATCCATAACGGTAGTGCTCAGTGTAAAATCATAAAATTTCATTATTTCATGTAGTAAACATTGAAATGAGTAGAAAAAAGTTATAATTTTTTTTTGCTACCATTGTTAAAATTGGAGTGAGTGTGTGTTTTTCCTTATAGCAAAGCCACATTGGGAAATCTGGTGAGTCCACCTAGGATGATCAAACCCCTTATTTTAGCGTTTTATAATTCGTAGACTTACCGCTGTATCAACGGCAGGCGAATAGGAGTGTATAAACATTACCTTTTTAATGTAAATAAATGTGGGGAAATATTACTACAAAGAAATAAGATGAACTGAAACGTTACATACTCTTGTAACAGAAAACAAATATGGGAGTAAAGTTACCATTCAATTGACAGCTTGTTACTAAGTCACTATATCACTCCATCTCACTTTCGCTGGTTAAAGAGTAGCCCGAGAGTTGGCGGTGGATGGTGTTGACTAGTTACCTACTATCTAGTCTATCACTTCCAAATTGAGAATGGCAGACGTAGCTAGTCCTTAAGTAGCTTTTCGCGAAATTCAGAAAAACAACAACTAATATTTACTTATTTATTTTAAACTGTTTAGTCACCAAGTCGTTTCAGTGCTTTTCTCTGCTGTATATTATTATACGGATATGAGATGACCTCTTATGCTTTATCATTACTTTTCAAGAGAATCCTTTGGTTTTTTCATCCTTGATGGTACTCTGGAAGCGGGTTTCTTCAGCAGATTCACTGAATTTTAGCAAATTCTTCTGTGAAGCCAAACCTTTGGTCATTTTTTCATTGGAATGCATCTAAAGACAAACTTGACGAATAATCTTTAGTTTGGACCACTTGTTTTCCTTGATTATTTTCTATTCCACTTTAGGTTAATTTATTTAGTATAATGCGTTTTGATCTTTGTTATTACAAAGTTTCAGCCATTTTTGTTGAATTGTCAAGTAACACAAAGGGTTGATTGGTCATGGAGCGTGAAACTACTTGAATCGAGTCTAATCTACATTCCAGCAAGAATTCAAATCCTGATATGCACAATTCCTCTATGCCATGTAGAGAAGTTTTCATGGTAATAAGAGTGATTTTCAACGTTCTTGTTATTAGAGTTTTCTAATCACTTGTTGTTTGTATCAATCCACCCTTTTGCTTCATCTCTGTAGACAATTTCACAGCTTTTATTAAACATCCAGATCGAACAAGAGTAGGGTAAGAAAACCAGTGTCAATAAACACATTGAGAAGCTTATCACAAGTCAAACCATTGACCAATTTGTTTCACTAATAAACTCATCTGAAAGGTGCAGATAAAATATGTCCCTTTTCAGGTTTATCATCAGTGGTTGGATCATTACAGTCTCACTTTTTTATCGATCAAATCGATACCTACACTTTTAACACTCATACTAACAAATATGAAAATGAAAAGCTGGTAATTAGGGACTTAAATGAAATATTTGACGAAGCCAATTTTAGATTTTCCAAAGAAAGGTCAAGTTGTTTGTAGATTTATTTTAGGTCTAATATTTTTGTTGGAACTTATTATTAATATGTACTATTGTTTTAATTCTTTAAGAAAGTTACAAGTTATAAGTTGCTTATAGTGTCCTATAGATTGTTTGTTTTGAATTTCTCGCAAAGCTACACCAGGACTATCTGCGCTGGCCATCTCTAATTTAGTAGTGTAAGACTAGAGGGAAAGCAGCTAGTCTTCACCACCCACAGCCGACTCTTGGGCTACTTTTTTTACCAATAATTAGTGGGATTGACCGTAACTTTATAACGCCCCTACTGTTAAAAGGGCGAGCATGTTTGGTACGACAGGGATTCGAACTCGCAACCTTCAGATGACGAGTCGAGCGGCCAAACCACCTGGCTATGACAGGGCCGACTTGTAGTTATCGATTTTTAGTGTATTTGTTACAGGTCTAAAATATTGAACCTTTTATTTTTTAAGCATAATTCTCTCACTGGGGTGCTTTATTTTCATTCGAAAAACTATGCTCTTTTCTTCAGTTTTTCTCTATAAAAACGGCTTTTTCAGGAACTAAAACATTTCTAAATAACAGTGGTTAAAATAAGTAGAACAAGAATATAGAATGATCAAGAAAAAAAAGGACGAACTTTGTTCGCTTCGTTTTTCTTATGTTTTACTTTCCATTTTAAACTTGTATCCATCTAAAGGGACTTGCTGACAAAGCGACTTCTAGAGGCAACCTCTTTAAATCAGTTGTACAGCTATATATCCTGTCCGTACAGATCTTATCTACAGAAACAGGAGTTAATATTAACAACGCAGTTCCTTCTAACGACTGGCCGAAATAAAATGAAAAATGAAGATGTTAAAGATTGCCACATAAGCCCTTTAAATTCTATAATAAAACATAGCAATTTGTAAGAAATGACTTTCTTTCCAAATCAATAATGAGAAGAAAATTCAAAATATAAATATTTCTTTCAAATATTTAATATTTTTTATTAATATTTAAACTGTGATTACCTTGGTATTTGTTAGTTTGCATCTGAGCGACACCTTTTGTCACATGTATGCTAAACAGCTGGGTTCAAGCAACATACATCCCTTATTTCTCAGCTGCTAACTTGAGAGACAGTAGTACCCGCTGTCTACTCTGCTACTATTTTATTCTTAAGGTAAGATTAACTTTCACAGTTATAACTCTCACAGTAATAAAAGTGTTTGTTTTTTTTGTTGTTTTTTTTAATTTCGCACAAAGCTACTCGAGAGCTATCTGTGCTAGCCGTCCCTAATTTAGTAGTGTAAGACTAGAGGGAAGGCAGCTAGTCATCACCACCCACCGCCAATTCTTGGGCTACTCTTTTACCAACGAATAGTGGGATTGACCGTAACATTATAACGCCCCCACGGCTGAAAGAGTGAACATGTTTGGCGCGACGGGGATGTGAACCCGCGACCTTCAGATTACGAGTCGCACGCCTTAACGCGCCATGCCGGGCCCAAAAGTGTGGAACGTCTTCAGTAATATGTAGGGACTCAAATCTTGGACCATTTTATCCACTAGGTCACGCCTATTTCAACTATGATTACCAGTGAATTGTCTAAACATTGATTTTTTCTGGTGTCCCTTTTCTTATTTTAAAATTCATTATTTCAGATTCAAACGCTTGTCAAGATAGTTGTACAACTAACTAACTCATCAATACATTTTTCAAATAGAAGCTTTTTCATATCTAGGCCAGACATAGCCAAGTGGTTAAGGTGCTGGACTCGTAATTTGAGGGTCACACCAAACATGCTCGACCTTTCAGCGTAGGGGCGTTATAATATTTCGATCAATCCCACTATTCGTTGGTAAAAGAGTAGCCCAAGAGTTGGCGGTGGGTGGTGATGACTAGCTGCCTTCTCTTTAGTTTTACACTGCAAAATTAGGGACGGCTAGCGCAGATAGCCTTCTAGTAGCTTTGCGCAAAATTCAAAACAAACCCAAAAACCAATCTTCATGATTAATTCTATTTTTCTTTTATGCGGCACTTGATAGTCTGAATATTATGCTATGGTATGAAAATGTTAATTTCATCGATGTTCCAATATAGTTTACCAAGCAAAACGCTACACAATGGAATTTTTGTGCTCTACCCATCATCGGTATTGAAACCCGATATTTAGTGTTATAAGTCAGTAGAGAAGCCGCTATACCACTGGGGATAAAAATAAAAGAAAATACATATCTACATATTGTTTTACACAGCTTTGAGAGCTTTTGAGTATTTTAAATTGTGAATAAAAGCGGTGAACACTGAAAAAAATGTCTCTCGGTTTGGTATGTTTTGAATTTCGCGCAAAGGTACACGAGAGCTATCTGCGCTAGCCGTCCCTAATTTAGCAGTGTTAGACTAAAGGGAAGGCAACTAGTCATCGCCACCTATAGCCAACTCTTGAACTATTCTTTTAACAACGAATAGTGGGATTAACCGTAACCTTATAATGCCCCCATGACTGAAAGGGAGAGCATGTTTAGTGTGACGAGGATTCGAATACGCGACCCTCGGATTACGTGTCGAGTGCCTTAACTACATGGCCATGCTGGGTTTTCTCGGTTTGGAGGCCTGGCATGGCCAAGCGCGTAAGGTGTGCGACTCGTAATCCGAGGGTCGCGGGTTCGCGCCCCCGTCGCGCTAAACATGCTCGCCCTCCCAGCCGTGTGGGTGTATAATGTTACGGTCAATCCCACTATTCGTTGGTAAAAGAGTAGTCCAAGAGTTGGCGGTGGGTGGTGATGACTAGCCGCCTTCCCTCTAGTCTTACACTGCTAAATTAGGGACGGCTAGCACAGATAGCCCTCGAGTAGCTTTGTGCGAAATTCCCAAACAAACAAAACAACTCTCGGTTTGAGTTTACGCTAATCACATTCTAAGCTTGTGGGTCATTAAACTAATGATAACGGGAGTTATATCATTTTATAGCTATAGTGAGTAAAAATTACATATAAAACAATAACGGTTTCTTGATTCATTGTGTTTAAGAGTGGAAAATTTGTTGGTATTGCACAACATAAGTTAAAACTATATTGAGCATTAATATTAAAACAGTTATAACGGTAATAAATGTGATGATTTAGAAATAAATTAATTCCTATAATGTGGCAACGAATAATTTCTTTTTTGCATTCAGTTTCCTACGGAAGTTAACCTTTGCCAGTTATGTCTTTTCTCTTGCGTCACTAGCGAACATAGTGACGGCGTGATGAAACAGTTCAGAGAATTTTGTTTAAGACGAAGTGTTTGTTTAAAATTCGCTCTAAGCTACTCGAGAGCTAGCCATCCCTAATTTTGAAGTGATAAACTAAGGTGAAAGTAGCTAGCTGATGAACACTACCCACCGCCAAACGTGACCAATGAAAGGTTATAATGAGATGTCTCTCCGGCCCCAAACGAACTGGCCACTATGATAAAAATGGGATTATTTGTGTGTGGGAACATAATCAGCAGCTGATTTTAATTTTGCAACCTGCAGATTGTGATACAAGTGCCCTAACTACCACATTATGTCATATCTATGCAAAAAGAACGCCCGCTTTATTCAAGCATAGACTGGGTTAAAAGTGAGAAGACATTTTCGAGTTTCCTTCCACAAAATGCTGCCCCATTGTTATGCCAACACATGCCATACTAATTGAATTATTCTACATCAACAGGTTTTTAAAGTTACTGTTGTTTTATTTCAGTTAAAAGAAAGTATAATATAATAACTGTGGGATAGTCAAACCAATAAATTCTGTAACAAGCAAAACTTTAGTTGTCGCTCAAATGACATGTCTCTTTTTATTCATTTTAACATCACGCGTGTTTCAATTTCGCCAAAGGAAAACAAAATTTCTTGACACTATAGTTTAAAAAAAGAATTGAACGTTAAAGTTGTGAGAAACCTTTACACAAAGCTGACAGATGAATATCAGTATCTACTGCGTATAAGCTGTCTTTCTTCCCACTAATAATCTTCCTTACTGTTTGGCTTTAAACTACGACACATTTACTCAGACTCTGACGGATACACAAATATAAATCTATTATAATATAGATGTGTATTCAAGTTAATTTATATTTAGAAATATAACGCTTATACTGTTAAATCAGTATCGCGAAATTTCCGCCAATTCACTGAAATTGTAGAAGATTATCGACCGTAAGAATCAATAATATATGTGTGCACATAAACATTAGTGTATCGTCAATATTAATATACAGACTAAAATTTCTAGACTCTCCTTATTCCTATAAGTGCCACCAGCGCGATCCTCCAAGAGATAGTATATATTATTGGTCTGCTACAGCTTGTATACTATACTTGTGAAAAATGGTTGTTAACCGGGAACTTCAGATATATTGCCCAGTGCCTTAATTTGTAGATTTCGAACATTACACACCATTTAACTCCAGTAGATTCACACCATATTTTTGCGTTTTCACGAAAACATTGTACAACTTCGTCAGCATAAAACTCGACGCAGAGCTAGCTAGTTTCTTGTTAAGTGAATTACACCCATATCGAGTCAAAATTAGTTCGCTCATCGTGAACCCTCGATAATATATCCAGTTCCAGACCTGATTAAAGATTCAGTATTGTTTGTAAGTTTGTAACACTTTTATATTGTTCCTCAGTAGTACAGTGGTATGTCTGCAGACTTACACGCTAAAAACCGGGTTTCGATAGCCGTGGCGGCCAGAGTACAGCCCATTGTGTAGCTTTATGCTTAATTCTAAACAAACAAACAAACTCTTTTATAAATAAATCATTGTGTGCAATAACCATTGTTATAAATATATCATTGTTTGTACATTAAAAATATTTGTATTAAGAATGAAAACTGTGTTTATGAATCTTGTTGGCAAATATTAGAAATTTGATACATATTAAGATTTAATCAGTTTTAGGCTATTTGAAATTATAATATGTAACGTAATAAATTTGGGCGAGTGTCAGAGCTTTATATATGAGACAAAATTTTATCTAAATTCAAATCATGATTCAGTTTACATTTACCAGTGACAATAAGGTTTAGTCATTTCTGATTATCAATATTTTCCTTCATCACAACTAGAAAGACATGACAAAAGTGAGTTGCTCGAAACTGCCAAATTTTAGAACTAGATGTTAAAAAATAAATGAGAACAAATGAACTAGAAAGGGTATTAATGAAATACTAGTCAATGATAATTTATTGTCTGAGATAGCATTAGGAGAACACTCTAGAGTTCCCACTAACCAAGTTGGGTTGAGTGATAAAACCAAGTTAGATATCCTGTTGAAACTCAAACATATGAAGCTTTAACAAGCTCGTTTCGAAGCCGAGAAAGAACAAGCTCATATCAAAGCTGAGAAAGACTAAGCTTGTATCGAAAGCACGAAAAAACAGGCCTCTATTGAAGACAAAAATGAACAAGCTTATACTGAAGCTGAAAAAAAGAAATTAGGCTGAACGAAATGGAAATTAGATTAACTTCGACAGACCAAGGCAAAAAGACAACATCGTTGAACTGAACTGATATATTAAAGTAGCACCATTCAATGAAAGTGAAGTTGATAAATATTTCCGACATTTTGAGAAAGTTGTCCAAACCATGAAATAGCCCACCAAAAATTGTTATTATTATTACAAAGTGTTTTAACTGGTAGATCACATGAAGCTGGTGCCGCTCTCTCTCTAGAAGACTGTATGAATGATGATATGGTTTAAGCAATATTCTCCAAGCGTATGAACTAGTACCAAATGCTTATTGCCGCAAAATGTTTCAAGATTTTCACAAGTAAGATAATTAAACTTATATGGAATTTCCCCCCGAAAAATGGGTTTATTTTGATCGATAGCATAATTTTATGAAAACTGGCAACAGTTTCGACAAACTACGACATTTAAGTCAAATTAATTGACTTAAGCATTTTGCACGTGACGATTTCAAGACTTACATAAATGAAATGAAAGTGTAAACTCTCCAGGAAACACTTGCTCTTTCCAATGACTACACTTTATCGCATAAATCCACTTTTCATATAAAGAAATTCCTTTCATCTTAGCAAACACCTGTATCTGTTCAATCCATTAAAGCTGAGGATTGTTCTAAAAACTCTAGTTCCTTTAATTCGAAATAATTTAACATTCAGGATTAAACGTCATCAAAAGGATCAAGACCTCTGATATTTTTCATAAAGTTGGTCATTTTATATCTGCCTAAGACAACGCTGGGTCGAAACAAGGCGATATTGCAAGACGATTTGGTGTATCCAGGCAGACCGTCAACAGAGTTCTCAGAAGAAGAGCTGCAGCCGGAAGTATGAGTCCGAGCAGAACCACGGGCCGTCCACGTGCCACTACAGCACGCGATGATCGCCGGATCCTCACCATTGCTCGTCGAAACCGTACGATGTCCTCCATGTTGATTGCTTCTGAGTTACATGCGCAACAACTGATCTGGATTCAAGGCCAGACAGTTAATCGACGGTTAGTGCAAGCTGGATACAGAGCAAGACGGATGATCAAGAAACCTAAACTGACAGCTAGACATCACAATAGCAGGCTGCAGTAGGCTCAGTGATACCATAATCTGACGATCGCACACTGAAATCAAGTAGTTTTTGCTGAGGAATCCAGATTTCTGCTCTACCCCACTGATGGACGGATATGAGTTCGCAGGCTTCCTGCAGGACAGCTTAATGATGAAAATGTTCAACCCAACATCGCAAGAGGTGAAGGTTCAGTGCACATCTAGAGTGCATTCTGTTCTACATCACTGGTGTTGTGTATCAGGATATCCAGGATCGTCACTTACTGCCATTTGCCCAGGGTATTTTCCAGAACAATTTCCAACTGCAGCAGGACAATGCACCGGCTCATAATGCTCGTAATATGTAAGATTTCTTGCAACAACAAGATGTGTTGGTCCTTGAACAACCACCTGTAAGCCTGGATACCAACCCGATAGAGCATCTCTCGGATGAACTTAGCTGTGCAGTCAGGAATAGGAACGGTCCCCCTACAGCAGTTACACCAAGCACTGACTGAAGAATGGAACAGAATTCCAAATCAAACACTCGTAACGTTAGTTGAGAGCGTGTCACGTCGCCTGGCGGGCATTATTGCAGCACGTGGGGGCAACACACGTTGTTGAGTTTAAATATTCTCATGTGAATGTAATTGTTGCACGTTTACTGAAAGCTTCAGATTGAGTCTAAATAATTTTACAAAATGGCGGTCTTATTTGTTTTGACTTAAAAGTTGAGAAAAAAGTCCATTTCTGATGGTACAGATCTTAAATTCTACAGAAATTTCCATAAAAAAAACATAATCATGAAATATTACACGAATGTTCATGTTCTAAATATACCAATAATTATCAAAGAAAAGATATTGCACTCATTAAAAACACAAGAAAAATAACAAATAAGCTGAAAATATCATATGTAACAACCTTTTTGAGGAAGAGTGTATATCTATGTGTTAAACGATGTAAATGCTTATTACAAGTGCAGGCAATCAGCATGAATGTCACATCTTTCTGTTTTACTTCCCTATATGTCTTACATTAAGGTGTACACACAAATTTATAATCACTTTGAAAGAGTATTTTATGTTTTTTTTTGCCGTGGTTTGAGATTCTGGTTTTTCAGAATTTGTTTCCTGAACATATCTTCGTATTAACATTTAGCTATTTGTTTGGTTGGATTTTGCGCAAAAGTACTCAAGGGCTATCTGCGCTAGCCGTCCCTAATTTAGCAGTATAAGACTTGAGGGATAGCAGCTAGTCATCACCACCCACCGCCAACTCTTGGGCTACTCTTTTACCAACGAATAGTGGGATTGACCGTCAAATTATAACGCCCCCACAAATGAAAGGGCGACCATGTTTGGTGCGATAGGGATTCGAACCCACGACCATCTGATTACGAGTGAAACGTCTTAACCCACCTTGCCATGCCGGGCCAACATTTAGCTATATGAACTTTGTTTTTTCGAACTGTGTGTTTATTTACTTTAAATTAAAGTCCATAAATTTATTTATCTTATTTAAATGAACTCCTTTTCTAGTCTTAGGTGTTTTATCAGTATATTGATTCTGTTACTTACAATTATGCATATCCCGGAACATCATAAACAACTGGAGTTTTAAGCATATAAAACTTTTCAAATGAATAAACATTTTAATACTTTATTTACGGGGCTTGAAATTCGTTTGTATATATTTCCAAGTAATATAAACGAGTTTATTTTGTTTTTTAATTGTAGTTTTTAAAAGTACACAATTTTCTTTGGTTACAAATGAACATAACCACACGTCCAAAGCATTTTCTAAAGTTCTTCAAATGTGGTGGTGCTGGTATGATGTACTGACTTGAAGTTATTTTTATTTCTTTTTTACTAACCTACAACTTCCACACTGATGAATTGCATAGTGGACAACCTGTACCAAAGAGTTTAGTAGTTAATCCAGATTTGTCAGGGCTGGGTGGAGCTTGGTATAAACTGAAAAGAATACAAGAGGAAGAAACTGAGTTCCTGGTAGGCACAAGAATGGTATAAACCTTTATGAATTTTGTGATATTTCAAGTGTTCACCCAATGAATATTGACTTCATTTAGGCAAGCTGCGATATACTAAAACATTAAAAAAGGAATCACACCTCTGACTCAGTCTAGGAGGAGTCACCCTTAGAATAAAATTAATAATTTACAATTTCAGATCTGGAATCGATGCATGGATCCTGCCTATAAATTTACCTGTGCACTGGAAAAATTACTATTCCACAGAAGACTCATCCAATACCATCCAAATCGATTTCAGTAACAGTGGACAACATAAGTGTATACAACCAAGGGAAAACTAGTATCTCCCTTTAAAGAAACGGCAGTTCACTTAATCTGAGCAGTTCAGATGTGTTGGTGTCATAAATCAAGGACATAAAAATCACGCGTGAAATAAATTGTTTCTTCCTCCAAAAAATCGGACACCATTAGCTCAAGTAGTGATCGTTCTGACAAGGCATAAAGTACCAGTATTGATTTGTACTTTAGGACAACTGGCTAACCAGCTGGACATTGGATTTGCCATAGATGTGGTACATATAATGGAAGTAAATTATTCCAGACATAGTGCTAGGATTACATCTGTTGCACTACAGCCAAAAAACAAATGCGAAGCTACCAACACATCTGAGGCAGTGGTTGATAGCTGTACTAATAATCTATATACCTGATGTAGTTAAAGCAGCTCATTGACTTGTTGGGTGAATATGCCAGTGGTTTTTTGAGATTAAGATGATCAGCTGGGTTGAAAAATAATGACCCAGAATCATATAGGTACAGCCAATGCATTTCTGATAAAGCTCCTGCTACAACGATTTATTTAGAGTACGTTGCTGAGAGGATAAGTAAAATTTACAAATTGGATAACAGCATTGTAAGATCCACTATCTCACTGCACAGTGAGACCATGTGAGGGTTGAAAATATTGCCATTTGAACCGCAGAAAGGCTGGCGATAAAACAGAATACTCTACTGAAGAATAAATGCCAAAATAATGTTTCAGGAGTTTCAGGGCAAGCAGTTGAAGGATTCTAACCTACATGTGGTGCTACAATAAGCTCAAGCCTGGCCAACAATAGTGAAGAAGCATAACACAGATATACATGACAGTGAGACCTGTACAAGTAGGTACAAGT
Organism: Tachypleus tridentatus; assembly: GCF_004210375.1. Lineage (NCBI taxonomy): Eukaryota > Metazoa > Arthropoda > Merostomata > Xiphosura > Limulidae > Tachypleus > Tachypleus tridentatus. The sequence goes on along the minus strand of NC_134832.1, from coordinate 132,917,741 downwards.
GTAAGAAAGTGGGTTGCTATCGACTCCTAAAGCATGGTGCAAATACGCATACTATATAGAGCTCGAATAAGAAATACTCTGGACTTTGCATAACACAAAAACTGGGAGGTACCAAGGTATAACCTGCATTTGTGCTAACATTTCACGGCAGTCGTATGTGTACATGAGTTATGATATTCACTGCTGGCGTGAATGTTGTACAGTGTGTATGTAGGGAGAAAACTGGTAAAAACAGGATAAACGCGAACAGAGACTTACTGGGTCTCCTCTGCAAAAGGTAGCTCTCGATATTGCTGGTTCGCTTCCAGAAACTGCACTGCTACATATAAATACTTCACAACGTGAACCAAAGCTCATTCATTTACTGATACATGTTAGATGTTAAGGTTTTGGTGCTCACCAACTGTCATTTAAACGCTTTTACTTATATGTACGTCTTTATGGTATATCTATATACTATGTTGTTGTTACTGGGCTTAGGACTCTTCTACGGTAGGTGTCTGTGATTCCTTGGCGATAAATTCAACTCAGCTTGTTACAAAATAATATACGTATATATAACACTATGTAACAAAATTTTTACTTTTTCTTGTTCTTGGGCAGAAAGTGTTATTTTCCAATTGTTTATGCCAAAAGTAAATGGAAAAAACCTATTTTTCTCTTCAAATTTTGCGTTTGATGACATGGGTAATGAATTTTTGAAATGTACCCATTTTCCAGAACATCCCAGTTAGATTCACTGCTGAGTAGCTGATAGAGAATTTTCTCGAACTTATTAGAATTTTCAAGAACTTTCTAGAATGTTGTGGAAGTTACAAGAATTTTCAAATGCAAGTCGCAAGTCAAAGGAAGCATCACCGACATTTTTCAAGTTACTTCGCTCGTCAAGATGGGCTCTGCTTTTGCCACAATATATCTGGTCTGTGCGAGGCAATAGGAATTGTCTGTAGCCCGAACGAGTGGCGCCTCTTTAATCTGTTGGCAACAGATCAAACTGGAATAGTGTGTTTGTTTGTGTTTTTCTTATAGCACAGCCACATTAGACTATCTGCTAAGCCCACCGAGGGGAATCGAACCACTGATTTTAGCTTCATAAATCTGTAGACATATCGCTGTGCTAGCGGGGGGCAAATAGGAGTAGAAGAAATGGGAATAAACTGAAAATATATACAATCATCATGTTGCCAAGTATATATAGAATAAGGTTTAGATATAAAGATCCGTTTTGGTACAGTTTTGGAAACAAAGTATTTTTTTTGTATTATTACTGTTTGCAATACGGTAAAATAGACTTTTAAACCATTCACAGATTAATATTTTTCTGGCCTGGCATGGCCTAGCGCGTTAAGGCGTGCGCTTCGTAATCTGAGGGTCGCGGGTTCGCGCCAAACATGCTCGCCCTCCCAGCCGTGTGTGTGTGTGTGGGGGGGGTTATAATGTGACGGTCAATCCCACTTTTCGTTGGTAAAAGAGTAGCCCAAGAGTTGGCGGTGGGTGGTGATGACTAGCTGCCTTCCCTCTAGTCTTACATTGCTAAATTAGGGACGGCTAGCACATATAGCCCTCGAGTAGCTTTGTGCGAAATTCATAAACAATAAACAACAATTAATATTTTTATGTACGTACGCATATACACCACAAATATACCACATAAAAACATAACTTGTTCTCAAGAAATTATAACACTGCTTTACATTTTTTACTATTAATAAGGGAGTGGCATACCAAGTTTAGAGAAAAATAAAATAAAGCATTTATTTTAGTTATGATTATATTACAGTAGGCTTAGTATGAGTAGACGAAACGGGAATAAACCTAACAGATATGGTGTGGTTGCTATACGTTTTTCCTAAGATCTTTCACTTAGAAGTTCTTAGAATAGCATTGCGTTTTAGGATACGAATGAACTGAAAAAAAAACTGGCATATTGGTAAAATTGAATAGTTAAGAATTTGTTATTTGCTAAATATTTTATAAAAACCTGAACGTGTATTTGCTAATTACCAGTTGCACATAGCACATCATGTGATTATGTATACTAATGAATTCTGAAAATAGCTGATCATTCCATAGGTAGCGCTCAATATACTTGCGGAAATACATGCATTTGTTTCCGGATTTGTAAAAGTGGTGTATAAGTAGTAAGGTAAGAAAGCAAATTGGAAATTATTTTTATATAAAAAATATCTTAGTAACCGGACAATTTTTTTTAGAAAAAACAGCAACAACGAACGCGCGAGGAAGGTTTATAGATTGACAGTTTTTATTTACTACTGATCATACCCAAAAATATTCAGGATAGCAACTTAATAAAGTTACAGAAACTTTTAGATTTTCTTTTATTAGTTTTAAATGTATGTTAACTAGAGGACAGTATGAGACCTAATCTGTTCTATCCACTAAAGATAAAAACTTTCAAAGCCAGTCCATATAATATAGATATTTATTAAACCTTTCCTTAAACCCCATTAAATTAACTGCATACATCACATGTAACTGAAAGTTTCCATGCAGAGACTAAACATTTAGTTTTGTGTATGTAGAAAGTCATTTCCATAGGCTATCATGATTATATTAAAACCAAATTTTGACAAACAATTTATTGATTATATTAAAAGCAAAATTTGGTAACTACATTTGCTTTATTTTATGAATGAAATTCAAATTTTTCAAATTAACATTTTAAAGTCGATCAGTTGCATGGTAAATAAAATTCCAAATATACATATTTAAGCGTAAAAATTGGCTAATGGAAAACATGCTGTTGTTAATGTTATTGACAATTATAAGTTTTCTTTATTGAACCAGTGTACTGCTATTAGACTAGTATACTAAATAGTTGCTAGGTTGATTTTAAATTACATGGAAGTAATTAACTCTCAATTGAATTTATAATTCCAAAAATAGGAAAAAGATTTGATCAAACCAAAAATGTATTACTTGTGTAATACATTTATTATACATGTATTACCTAGGAAGTAAGAATGTGGGAAACATCAGACACTTCCAGTAAAATCAAGCCTAACTTATTAGAAATAACTTTATTTTAAAGTTTAATTCAGGAGACCTAGAAAACTCTGTGATATCAGAAAAGTGTGCAGATTTGAAGTTTCAGTGTTACCGAAAAAGAAACAACAACAAATAAAAAGCTGATTAAAACCAACACATTACTTTGAGCTTTTGCTTTATCAACAACTGGAGGAGATGAGTAAAAAAACTTTGCAGTTGAACTTAAGGTTTAACTCACTTGATATTTTTATTAGCACTTCTTATTTCTTTATAGTAACTAATAACCACATGTATTCAGCAAATTACAGATTTGGGGCTTTGGTTTATTCAGGTATGTTTCTGTAAGCAATTGTGTTTCTTTTGGCATGTTCTAATAAGTACTGAAAAACTGACACTGGGTCTCATTTTAAAGTACCATTGTCTTAGAAGTGGTTTTTGTTCTCTTTACTTACATATACACAGAGCAAAATTTTAGATCACAAACTTGAGTAATATCTGTGAAGCATATTTTTCACTATAAACTGAGAATGGGTTTTTCCAAGAGTTAAAAGTAGAGGAGTTCAAACAGATTTATTAACTAGACCTAAAAGAAAGATTAAACCTTTGTTTCTGAAATGAGTTAAACACTACTGAATTACAAATATCTCTTAAGATTAGTAAAAATGAAAATGTTATGCATCAGTTGAATGTGTTGTAGTAGTTTTTTTGGCAAACATATAAGAGTTTTCCCAGCAAAGCTCCATTTATCATTCAAATAGCTCTCAAGCACAAAGAATTAGATACAAGTTCCCCAAAATGTTTTTTCCTTCTTTAATACAGAGGTGTGAAGCAAGCATTTATTATGCAATTTCTCCACATAAATAATAAAAATAGTGGAATTGAAAATGTAATGGGAGTATAAGATCAAAAGAAATGCTGATAATTACAGGTACATATTTGGAAGTGTTCTGTCCTGAAATTGCCTCAATTTAAGTTTAAAAACAAAACAAAGTTCATGTGTTTAATGTTTTTAAATAACAAATTCCATTTTTATATTAGTTTTTAAAATTAGCCAGGCAGTATTATATTGCATTTCAGATAAATGAACAAGATATACAATATTTAACTATCCATTTTAACTATACTTGTATATGATAGAATGTTTGATACAGGTTGGAATCATGATAGTATCAAGTTTTTAATAAATGCAATTAATTTACATGCACATCACTTATCTTGCTGTTAACAGTTAACTACAATGTGTGATGAAGAATGTAATTTTCTTTCTTCTTTGTGTTCAGATAAACCATGTTAAAGGTTTTGCTCTGTATGTTGCTAGCTGCTGTTACTGTGGGAACAGTCAGCTATAAAGATGTTGTTATGGAAGAATGGAAATCCTTTAAGATTCATCATGGTAAGTAGAAATAGGTTTCTAGTTTTGTTAAGTTGGCATGTTTTGAATACTATACTTAAGTGCCTGTGCATTACCAGATTGAAAGCATTAGTTGTGGTTTTTCCTTTTGAATAAATGTAATGCAAAGGACTATTTTTTTAATAGACTACTGTGGATGTATATAAAAGACACCAGTTTTGTAACTAAGAGACCAATTCAAATCAAGAGGAAATTGGATACATACTTCCTTATGTTTTTGTTTTTTTTCATGGAATAGGTGTTTAATCAGTTTTAGAAACCAATTTGTATATAAAATGTTACAAATGTACATTTTCATTATATTTAGTTTTATGTACCTATATACATATATAATGTCACAATTTTGTATTGACAAATTTTGAAAATATATACTTTGGGTTGAATTATTTGATTACTTTTTAGGATTATGTGGAGAATAATTGTGTAATTATACAAAAAAGTTTAAAATCCTTCAGAGTATTTTCAAATGTTAGGTGCTGTTGTATACACATTAAATTGTTATTAACTTTAAACAAACATTTTGAATTTTATCAAACTAGAATTGGAAAGGTGAATTAGAAGAAAAATACTGTCCTTTTGTAAAAGTTTATGCAGTATAGTAACTCAATTTTAATTTTGTATTACTTACCAGTTTGAGAAAAAAATATGAATAAATTAACTTGTGAAAAACATTTAATAAAATGTTTAAGTTCCTAAGAATTGTGACCAGTATCTTGCTTTGATTGTAAATAGTAAACTATTTGACACATGTATTGTTTGCATAAAACCTTGCATAAATGTTATTTTAACAACTCATTTCAAAGCATGACTTGCACAAATTAAAAGTTATATTTTGCCATGTTATGTGTAATGCAGCAAATACTGAATCCTAATGATATAGTTCTAAAGCAAGATTGGTATTCAAACATTGAAAAGTTTGAAATTTAACTAATACCATTTGTTTTTTTCAAATTGTCATTTATGTTTAATATAATTACAATTAATAGTAGCTTTTGTGACACTCAAGTCATAATAGCTCACATTTTACTGCTGTTACAACCATTAGCAGCTGCACTATTTTTGACATGTTTACATTCAGAATTTACCATTGACTTTAGGTTTTACACACATAAGTTACAAACTCCATATTTTAGCACATACTGTTTTTACCTTCTTTACTTTTGACTATATATTTGTTCTTATGTTTTTATTATTGTTTTGATTTTTTTTTTTTTACATTTTGCAGGGAATTATTTTGCTTCAAACAAGAAGTGAAACAATTCCTATTTGTTCAAATTGATGGTTTGCTCTTTATCGTTTGTTTGGCACAGATAGCTTCATCACTTTCTGCTATTAAACACCAACCAACCAACCACTACTTCATTCAGTTCATGGTGTTGAACTTGAGCTAGCATTTTTTAAGCAGAAAAATTTTATTCATCAACAAATCTGGACTTAACATAGGTTTCCAAATCTTAAACTTATTACCTGTAATGTTAAAGTTTGTATTCTCCAACTTTTTAATTACACCACTTGGACTTTCTGTAGACAGATGTTTGAATCCACCAGTGGTTTTTAAACACCTGATTCAAGTCTCCTCTTGTTTTTCAATATTCAGTTTTTCTTTGAGAGAGAATATTCAAATAATAGATTAACTAGAAGTAGAATATGCAAATAAGAAATTAGTTCAAAGTAAAACTACTATTATTTTATGTAAACTTTGTATTAACCACATCTGTAAAATGTAAATACATATGTCACTATGAATAGTAATCATATAGGAAATATTGAAGTTGAACTATCATTAAGAATTTTCTGTATAGTGAGAAACATAATTACTAATGGATAGAGAAAGGTAATTTGATTAAAGCTACAGTTGATTTTTGTAAAGGTTAAAGTTTTTAACATGACATACTTCTAATTAGCCTTAGTTTTACACAAATTGCTTTGTATTTAACCACTGAAAAGTTGACACAATCCAAAGAAGGAAGTATACATTTCAAAACTGTTTCATCATTGAGAATGATCATTAGGATTTAAATTCATTCTTAAAATAGTTCTGTGTAGTCTTAAACTGCAGAATCTCCTTTCCATATTGAAGAGTAAATTTATATGAATTTATAACTGATGTAGTTAATGTTAAAGAATTTTTATCAAACTTTAGGTAAGCAGTACAATGATGAAACTGAGGAACAGTTTCGTTTGAAGATTTACATGGAAAACAAACGAAAAATTTCTTATCACAACCAGAAGTTTGTCGAAGGGTTGTATACATATAGTTTGAAAATGAACAAATATGGAGATTTGGTGAGTATTATGATAAAAGAACAATGATTTTAGCTTAGAAGTACAAATAATTAGACGGTTATACTATGTAATGAATAGAAATTGAGATGATAATTGAAATAGTGGACTTTGATCTCTTTTAACCCTCTATTACACATTGTAATGTACAGGTAATAAATTAACACATATAACAGTTCTGTAGTTGAATGCTCTTGTTACCAGGTAACAGGTTAATTAAATCCTGGAATTATTTTAGCTGGTTTTACAATTGAATAGTTTTATTTCTTTATAAATAGCTGTTTATAGCATGCCAAATATATTTTACAAAACCATTTTTTGGCAATACAGACTTGTTTAAGTAAGAAATTGAAGTAAAACTTTTTTTACAACATGTAAATAAGGAATAAATAGCAGGACTGCTCTTGTAATGTCTTGCCGTACAAAGTTAATTAATATGTAATACAGAAATATAGCTCTAATATATATAGAAATCAAAATTTTTTTTAGTACATGCTAGGAATTCCACATGCCCAGTATATTGAATGCATCCCAAAATTAGATGAATAGGCTTCTGTTTGGGTGAGGAATGGAAGTACATGTCTCTCTGTATGTGTATATAGCTGTGGTAATTAGAAAACATCAATAAAAAAGAAAAAAAGCTTTTTTTGTACTTTCTAAAAGTTCTGTAGTCAAGTGGATGGAGGCTACTGACTTGGAGAGTGTACAAAAATGTACGTGTGTGCAGATGAGTGTGTGTGTGTGTGTAAACCTTTTTCACATTAAGAGCTTTCAATATTTTCAGGTTTATTTTTTGCATTGAAGAACTACAATATAGTATATCTGTTGTTTATAATTTTTAAAAACTTTATTCTGTTGACTGAAATAACTTGTATCTGAAATCATGATACATCATAATATTGAACTTTCAAGATGTGTTTTGTGCTAATGTTCTTAGCATGAAAGATCACTATATGAACTAATCAAAATGGATATATTATACTGTTTTTAGATTTCATGTATTTTCTGAATTGTAAAACAGTGGTGATTTCTCAACTACATGTTTTTTTAACCATTTCAGTAGGACAGAAATGAATCTACCATTATTAAGATTTCACTCAAACATGCTGTCTTGACATATTGAGCTGTAAGATGTTGCATGTTAGCTTAAAGCTAGCTGTTTTTGTACATCATAAGATGTTTTGGAATAACTGTCAGCTGTGATTTTAAAAGCCAACTTTTTTAACTCCTGGTTGTGAAATGTCTAGAAGTGTATGGGTGTAATGTGTATTTCATGCACTACTGCTATATAAATCCTTTTTTTTCATGTTTAATTTTTTCCTTTTATTCTATCACACATCTGCTAAACTTCATTTTTTTTCTGCAATGCCAATAAAAGAATATGTTTAGTTACATATGAAAGGTGTATCTCAAAACATTTAATGTAAGAAATTGCTAAATATTTTTCTGTTAATTTCCTTAACATGTTTTTGAACTTAATTTGCCAGTTGTATATATATATTATTAAATGAAGCTGTTTCACTGTTTTATTTTCATGTATTACTTTTTTCTTAACTTGAAATACAACATAGTAATCAGTAAATGCATTTTCATATTAAATAATTGGTTGAGGAAGGTTTCCTTTAACTCAGTGTACAATATACAAATCCTTTTCAAATCTGTTTTCTCTAATGTTTTTACTTGCATATATTAATACTATATTAAGTATTTCATTTGTGAAATTACTCTTGTGTGGAAATTAAGTCATTGTTTTTCCAGTTTTCATGATACTACTACCAACAGTGATCCCAAATCATACTATATTTACACAAGTAGATTAAAAAAAAGTGTGTGAAAATGAAAGATTCTCATCTTTCATGCTAAATGCAAGAGCAGTAAAGTTAATGGACTTTTAAAGTGTGACTAAAAGCAAGAGCAAATGAAGTTAATGTACTAGTGAAAATATAACTGTAAATATTGATAATTATGTAAAGTGTGTGTATGTATGTTGTTTAATGCAATCTTTGTGTAGAAATGATAAGAAAATTATACACTTTTGTTTTATGTAATATCAAGTGTCAGTGTTACCTACTGACTCCCTAAACCTCATTGTCTGAAGCATATATATAAGTTAGAAATTCTGTGCTAATTCTAATACAGTTAACATCTAAAACATTGTTTGGTTTTGAGTAATTTTATTAAAAGTCATTTACTAGTATTGCAGTGCATATGAGGGAAATATATAATTCTTTTTCGCATCTTTTTCAGGCCTCATAGCTGAAGTTGCAGAGAACTTACTAGTTTTAGCTTTTTTAATGTTTGTACTTCTATAACCTTGAATCAGATTAAACATAGTAGAATATTAAAATATACTTATAATATTGGTAATAGGAGAACAAAAGGAAAGCTACTATGAAATAGAGATGTAAAGAAAAAACGAGAACTACTGATTTTAATCACTTAGGCCTAAGAAGCTTATTTGCTTCACTATTTTGGACAGTTTACATCAATGCAATAAAAACTTTATGATTTATATTTCAATTGCTAAAATATCTCAAAGTTTAATTCTTGTAACTGTTTTGAATCAGATCACTAAATACATTAATGGCTTGAGTTGAAGAAACTGGAATATTATTTAACAACCATGTTCTCATTTGTTTTTTAAAATGTTAAAACCAATTTTTTTATGACAGAATAATTTAAAAAAAAATTTTTAACTCTGAGCCAGTTACTAATATTAGTTGATTGTATATACATCTCATAGCTTCATAGTGAGTTTGTTAAAATTATGAATGGCTTGAAACGGAATTATCGTGACCTCCAAGCTGTCCTATATAGAAATACAACCACCTATCTTAGTCCTAGTAATGTGGTATTACCCAAAGAGGTTGATTGGAGAAAGCATGGTTATGTGACTCCTGTCAAGGACCAAGGACAGTGTGGGTCTTGTTGGTCATTCAGTGCTGTAAGTTATCCTTTGTTTTCAACATAACGTTTTATGATTTTATTTTAATAGATTGCAGTTTTCTTAAAATTGAAGTATATTTTTGATACCCATTAAAGTTAAATTGCATATATATATATATATACTGTACAATTGTGATTACATAGGAATATCAAACATCAGATAAACTGGTTTTCAGGTTCCTGTATAATGCAAGTTTTTAGATTGTATTTTCTCTTTGATCATTACATAATTTTTTATGTTATTTTTTTAATGTTTCCCCTTAATCTTCATTTCAATGACCTAACAGTACAAGTTTCATGTTATATTTTTTGTTTAAATAGGCTACAATGTTGGTGTTTGGGAGTTTCACAGTTTGAACTCTTTAAGTAAATTAACTCTTCCTCACTAAAACACAACACCCTCTTTCCTTATATACTTTATAATATTTTTGAGTTGGTAAGAATAATTTCCTGTGAGGGATAGTTTACTTGGAGAGACTATGCCTTTCAAAGCTCCTGCTTTGCAGCAACAATGCTTTTGAGATTGTATGACTTTTTATATCACATAAGAATTTGGACTGGTCAAACAGGGTCTATTGGATTAGTAAAAATCATTCCCAAATGTATGTATCTCTTATGAATAAGGTATCCTATTTTTAACAGTGTAATAAACATATATATTAATAACGTATTTATGTAAAACTGCTTCTAATTGTGGATTCAAGTGAAAGGCAAAAAATTATAGCCGATTACAATACATTCAAAATTTGACTAATTGAAAGGAAAAAATTTGTGCTAGTATGTTATTACTATGCATATGTATTGTTGCATTGTTTTAAACCTTACAAATTGGCAATAATCTCAACACACTTGTAGGTATGCTAGATCAAAGATGTGGAACAAGTTGTTAAAGTATAATCAAGTTAGAAAAGTTTGAATTTCTGACAAGAGTTCCCAGGCTTTTGTAAGAACTACATAAAACATCTAATAAGTTCAGTCTTGGTCTTAAGTAAACTTTATTTTCTGTTCTTGCTTTTATATTTTTAAACTTATCAAACACTTTTAATTGCTTTTTATTGTCTGCAAAGACTGGAGCATTAGAAGGGCAGCACTACCATAAGACTGGTCAGTTGGTGTCTCTAAGTGAGCAAAACCTGATTGACTGTTCAACTAAGTATGGTAATGAAGGCTGCAATGGTGGACTAATGGATCAAGCATTTCAGTATATCAAGGATAATCATGGTATTGACACAGAGAAGTCCTATCCCTATGAGGCTGAGGTTAGTTTCTAAAAATAATGTGTTTAGGTGTTTAAGGATAGTTAATTCATTCCTTGGGACTATTACAGCTCGTACACACTTCAGCAATACATTTTGGACATCTAGATTTACGAACATGATGGCTTGACTAACATTATTAAAACAATTTTTTACAGGCATGCATGTGTGTAAATCTAATATTTGTCAAAATATTTATTAACAAAGTTACTGCAAATGAATTTTTAAATTACAAAACTTCAATGTTATTGCAATCGTAGTAATATGTATCTTAAATCCATAACTTGCTATCTTATTATTCTGTTCCTTTTTTTCTCTTTAATTTGTTTTCATTTAAAAATTTAAACATCATAGTATCTTTTCTACAGTAATATCTGTTTGAAATCTATATAATTGATATATTGGCATGATTTTCTGTTCTTACTAGTCTGTTTTAAAAATATATGTACATTCTTAAATATACAGAATTTTTCAAAGGAATGCTGTTTAGTCACAGTGAAAAGTTGTTTTTTTTCTCTTTATCATTCATAGCAATTCTAGTTTCTTCCAATCTATTGTTTTCAGTATTTTTATTTCTCTGCTCATACCAAGCTGTCTTGAAACCTTTATGTAAAATGTCAACATTAGTCCTTCCTGAAGTTATCCCATGATTCTAGTGATATTAGTTTCGTTGTAAAGGACTTATATTTTTCACTTGAATCTACCTTTAGTTCTCATACAATTACAGAGTACCCTGTAGTTTTTTTTCTTCTCTCTGTCTCTTTCTTTTTTTAAATTTAAACATTTCAACACAGTCAACAAGTTAATGCTTTAATGCAACGTGTTTTAGGATGATAGGTGCAGGTTTCATAAAAAGACTGTGGGAGCTACAGTTACTGGTTTTGTGGATTTGCCACATGGAGATGAGATGAAGCTTCAAGAAGCTGTAGCCACTGTGGGACCTGTTTCTGTTGCGATTGATGCTAGTCATGAATCATTTCAGTTTTATTCCTCAGGTTTGTATTTTGTAATTAGCAAGAATACCAGATATAATTAAATTGGTTAACATCGATCTATGGTATTTATTTTGTAAGGCAAATGAAATTAATATGAACATGACATTCAGTGTTAGGTATAATTATTTGCACATTGAACAAAATGTGAAAATAAAAAAGGTTATAACAAAGTTTTTATTTCAGGTTAATAATCTTTATACTATTTCAGAAGGAAGAAGTGTAAGTAGATAAGAGCAGGGCTACAAATATTGCTGATATGACACTTGAGTTTCCAGCTTTAATTAACTGTTTTGCTATGGGTCATGGGTCTAAGGCCATGTTATCTAGTTTGTTGAATTACATTCAAAAGTTTATTGATCTACTATTTTATGGATTTATGTCAATAAGTTTGGAATCAAACTGTAGATTTTAATTTAAACTTTAATATATATTAGTAAATTTCTTAATGTTAAAAGGACACCTAAATATGAATTTTGGTGAGTCATGTGATGTGATGAATGTAGTACTGTTTAAAATTAGATGTTTGTAATGTCTAAGTACTAAATCTCTAGTTTCGTACAAATTAGGAACTCAAATCACTGATATCAACAACCTAGAATATAAAACAGGAACTTCATATCTTTTTAGTTTGCTGACATATGGCTTAGGTACTGAATCAAACACAGGAACTTCATATCTTTTTAGTTTGCTGACATATGGCTTAGGTACTGAATCAAACACAGTGACCTCATTCACCTCTTTCCATTTTTGAAAGTAATTTGTTCCTTATGTACACTTACTTTAACACATGACATGTGAATAACCAATCAACAGCTTAGAATGTTGCCCTAGTAATTTCCTCAGTCATTTAAGCCTGTGAAAAGGCTACCACATTCTTTTGAACCAATATTTTAAGAATGTAGATTGTTTTTTTTTAGTCTGCTCAAAGTTTCATATTTTTTTAAAAATCTAAATACATATTAGTTACTAAATTTAATAAATCATAGTGGAACACTATAGTATAAGTATAGTTATTTGATTTTTTGGTTATTCAACTGTGTGTGTGTGTATATATATAACCTAAATTTTTTGTTTGGATACTTTCCATGTGCAATTTTTTAAAAGGTTTAGCAACCTATGTCCAGCAGCCATTGAGTTCAGAGGTTGTAGCAGAAATGATAGTAGCTTGCTTTACTTCTTGATTTATTGTTCTGTATTTTAAGAAAAATAAATTTAATAATTTATTTCTAAATAGTAATACTCTTGTATACATATATAACCTATAATAATTGAAATGTGACTGTATATTCCAAAACACTAGTCCGATAAAACACAGCAAAGAACGGGTCAGTTTTATACTGTTGGATACTACAACTCAGGTGCACGTGCACTGCATCAGTGAAAGTCATGTAACATTAGTTAGGCATAACTGGAAGGTCAATATAATAAAAAAATAGTAAATATTTAGCATTATGAGACTTAAGCTACTTAGACTAAACATTTGTATTTTTGTGGTAATAATATATTGTCGTTCTAGCATGGAAAAAGCATAATTTTTTTTTTATGATGGCTATGAGGTTGGTCAAAGGACAGACTTCACATAGTTAGAGCATAACAAATAAGTCTTACTGAAAACAAACGTTTGAAATGTATTAGGGAGGTTTCAGAGATAACACAAATATGAACTTTTGGGATGAAGAATAGTTTTTTTTTAATTGTAATATGAAATCACTTTAAACTCGGATTAGCAATGAAACAAATTTTTAGTAAAAATAATTCATTAAAATTCTAATTTTTTGTATACAAAAATACTTATAATCTTTACTAAAAGTCTATCAAATTTTGTGAAGACACACTTACTGTATCGAAAGTTATAGTGCAGATACTTAATGCATTCAAATATGTTGACAAACTTGTGTATATCAAATCAAGCTTGTCGTGAAAGGGTTTAGTAGACAGTTTAATTTTCCTTTTTTGGAACTTTTTGCATTTGTGTTGAATTATTTTCTGTGACTGCTACAGACCGGACAGAGTTGCAAAGTTTGTTTTAAATTAGAAAACATCGGTTTAAGACACCATTTGGCGTGTTAACACACTGCCTAAAAGGCAATGCCTGATTTTAGATTGCAGAACTGATTTTCAAATAACACTTGATATTTGATCTTTGTCAGTTTTTCACAAAAAGTGAAACAGTAAGGCTTATGGTTTTCAAAAGATGTATAATGTAAACAAGTGCTGACATTACTTGTACTTCAACTACTTACTAAAGGACCAAAATTATGGTTTAATTAATCAACAACCAGTAAATGTGAATATCAGATTTACACGCAGTATTTTAATTGGAACAAAATACTATACACAATTAACAGCTCTTGAAAACTTGAATATAATTTTTAGGAAGCCTTATTTATTCTGTTTATGTATATCTTTTAATCAGGAGTGTATGATGAACCAGAATGTAGCAGTGAGGAACTAGATCATGGAGTTTTGGTGGTGGGCTATGGTGAAAATGAACAAGGCCTTCAGTACTGGCTTGTTAAAAAACAGGTGAGTTAGCTATAAGTTGTAATAATACTAAGTTAAAACAACTAGAAATATTGGAAATAAAATATAGCAATATTTTTTTTACAATTGTTAAAGTTTCAACTAGCATTTTACTGGGTATATTCGAATGTGATTTTCATTTACCAAACCTTTGTTTATTCACCATGATAGTTCAATTTAGTAGTCGGTGTTCGGAAAGTGATGTTAAAATTACACTTTTTTGGTCATTATGATAGTAGTACAAGAAACTCTGGTTAGTGTTCTAGTCTATCAGCTCAACATTAGAGTTGGCTATATGGAGATAGCCTTTGGGTAGTAAATCAATCTAACTTTATCTTTAATGCATGCAGCTGATTTGTATTTTATTTTATTGGAGTATATGAAAATGTCAGTTATGAGACTTACAACTTAATTGAAAATGTAGTTTAAAGTATCGTTAATATATCAAGGTAAAGCGAGATTAAACGGGATATGTGATTTCTGAACAAGTAGCCCATTCTATCTAAACAGTTCACTATAGTTAATTACTGTTATTATAGCTGGAACACAACTTGGGGTGATGAAGGTTATGTGAAGATGAGAAGGAACAAGAGCAACCAATGTGGAATTGCCAGCCAAGCCAGCTATCCTCTGGTGTAATAATAATAGGTTGGAATGACGTTCTGAATGAAGCTGCATTTATAGTGCTTAAATTGTTATATGAAGGAGCATTTATATATAACTCCAAAGCTTTACAATTTATCTTTGCAAATCTTATGACAAGTTAAAAGTATTTTACATGTCACAGGAAGTTCAAATGCTAACTTGTGTAAAAAAATATTTGCCATTGTTGCTGAACCATAAATGTGCTAAAAATGATTCTCCAATATTTATTTCACATTTCGATGAGGTACACTACTACTGTCAATAAAGCTTTTGTACATTTTTTACATGGAAGTAAATTATTTAAAGAAGTGTTGTTGTTTTTATGAAACACATTTAGATGTAATTTAGGGTTGCATTCTTCTAAACTTTTTTCACAGTTTCTTTTCCATCATATATACACAAAGTACTTGATCTTTGATTAGAAAGAGTTAAGATTAGTTTATACTTCATACATGCATCCTTTTATAAATTCATTGGATTGGTTTTTGAACCATTAACAACTCATATGGATCTTAATGTTTTAAGTTGAATATGTTAAAAACTTGTTCTACAAAGAAAGTTTAAAGGATATCCTGCAGTGTTTTAGTTTTGTGATAATTTAAAAATTACAATCACTATCTTAGTGACAAGTTTGTAGAAATGTTAACTCCTTATGCAGTAAATTTGTACTATTATATGAAGAGGTGTTAAAAAGTTAATATAATTCTGTTTATTCTTATTCAATTCAGAATTAAATTATGGTAAAATAATTTAATTTTTTTTCTCCCTTCAGTGTTCCCTAGAAAGTATTGCTTTGTTGACATACACAGTAACAGAAAAAAATATCTTATATTTTGGGTGGATTCAAACAAAATTTTAGTTTTGAGTAGAAGCATGATTCCAACTATGTAAAAGTAAAATGGTTAAAGACAAACAAGAGCTGATTTACGTAAGATTTAAGGAACTTCTTGTAAACTTTGCTTATTTTGGAGCACTTGGCAACAGAAATTATGTACCTAAAAGATTAAATTAAGAAGTTTATTAAGTTTAGCTCTACTAACATGTGGTTTATATTGACTTTAAAACTACTAGAAAGAATAGTAGCAGTCACAAATGTGAGGTAAGGCAAAATAATAGAGATGAAGACTGAAGCCAGAAATACCTTCTCTTATTGGAATTTCTATATTTAAATAATTGTAATAGAATTCCATAAAAAAAAACTCACCCAACTTAGATTAATTTATTCTTTAAAAAATACTGAAAATATGAAGAACTTAAGTTGTACTGTGCTAAATACTACAGTGAAAGACCATCAAAGCTTGCAAGAAAATTGCAGAGATAAACAGTGAAAATAATTATAATAAAAGGCCTAAGAACAATACAGTTAAGATAGGTTGAAAGTCAAAGTAGTGAAATTAATAAATACTCTAGTACTTTCTCTTAAAATAAAAGTACTGCAAAATATATTAGTGACCATATATTTAAATAATCTTAAGCTGAAACAGATTTCAGCCTGCTGCTGGAGGAAATCAATTTGTGAATTATAACTTTTAGTAAAATAAAGTATAGAAGATTTTCTGCCCCATTACTTGAAATGCTTATAACTATTTTTGTGTTAATAAATGAAGGAAGCATTTTTAATAACTTGCTTTTTGCATATCTTAAATTTTATAACAAACTTGAAAATTCTACTCATGATAAAAACAACTACATATTAATTATATTAATGAATGATGAAGGTATTGAGTTACCAAAGTTCCCTAAATCTAAAGAATTAACATACTTGTGAATTGAAAATGATAATTATGACTTGAACATCATCCTACAATCTATGGAAGTTTTGTTATCAACATTATCATTAAAAAAATGTTATGGAACCTCTAACAATTGTTTTTAATACTAGATCAAAAATCTTATGCCTGGTTATTAGTACTATTAAAGATGTTCATAAACTTCCAAAATGTAACTTTCTCTTTCTTTGACATTATTTCTACTCTAGGGTTAAATGGGAAAATATCTGCATCACCATAAAAAATCCTTCCCTCTGTTACATAAAATTATTTGTAAAGGTTTACATTCAGTGTTGAGTAACAATTAAAATAGCACCTATATCTGAAAGTTTTTTGTTTTTTAATATAGTTTTACTGTATTATTTTTTAATCAAATTATGCATTTGTATTAAAACTACTCGGGTAAGGTTTATAAATAAAATGTATTATCTGTAGCATTTACTTCAGTCTAATCTTAACAATTATTCACTTGACTTTACATATATGTAAAATGAATACTAATACTTCCTCTTTTCCGATTGTTCTTATTAAAGACAAACATACTGATTTTTACAATGATTCGAAGCATGCTCAATTAATGTCTTTTTTTCTATCAAACTGAAGAAATATTTGGAAAAATACAACTAGTATTACAAAGAAAAAATGTCTGTCATTATAAATATTGGATCTGATGTAGGTAAACCTAATTTTAACTAACCTTTAATAAAAAAAAAAAAATCTTTTAGTATTTATTTCAAGAGCTTCTTGGTATGAATGTATTGACAAAAAGTACTGAAATCCAAGACCTAAGAGTAATTCCCTTTTTCATTGCTTCAAAACTTTTTTCATTTATCTTCTGTAAGAGAACTTGTGCTTAAGAAAAGGGCATCTCTTAAACTCAATCATAAAAAAAAGTGATTTATGTAACATATTACATGTTTCACCTTCTTGAAAAAAATTCCAAAACTTTATTTTTCAATTAAATGCTGAAATTTAAATTTAAATATATAGGTAAATTTTAATACCTTTATGTTTTGATCTTTAACTACTAAGTTCAGTATGTAGAAATATTTTTTAATGTATGTAAAAGTGACAATTTCAGTTTTGTACATTTAATACACATTATATTTCACTGAGATGGTAAATCAATCTTTTTGTTGCTTGAAAAATTTTAATGAATAAACTTTGTGTAGTTCTGAAGATTTAAAAAAAAATATGTTTTGAAACTGACAATTCAATTTTCTAATTTTGAACTGCTGCTTGGTTTTCTTCGAGATTGAAGTCAATTTTAGCATACGGGTTTAGTTTGCATTTGCTATGCCAGAAAAAAAAGTTTTAAAAAATATACACTCATCAAAATATTTGTTTAAAAAAAAGCTATTTGACTTTTATCAATCTGGGAACAAGAAACATCGATTACTTATGTTATCTTTGATGGTGTATTTAAATTATTTTCTTCTGAAAACGTTTTGTATATAAAGCTACTTCTGCACATACAGAGTAAATACTCTTGCTAATGTGATGATGAGAAACCCACTTGAAGTAAAAAATGTATCTCAGGAGATTCAAGCAGTCAATTCAGCCTTACACTATACTGGTACAGGTATGTTGACAATACAATCGCTGGATTCACGTCTACAGAATACACACTTAGTTTTTACAATCATGTTTACTCAATACACCCTAACATTAAATTCACCTGTGAACAGGACAAAACTAACCAAAGAGCATTTCTCCACCTTAAGATCATGATAAATGATACACAATTCAAAACAGAAATCCACAGAAAAATCTCCCACACTGGATTATACATTCCCTAGGACTCACATGAAACAAAACAAACACTCAACATATTAAGAAACTAAATAAACACAGCCACAAAACTATGCTCACCTGATAAAAATAACACTGAAATCAACAAAATAAAACACTTCAACAATAACAAATTTCCTCCAAAAAACGTAGAAACAATTATATGCACACCCCTAGACCAACAATAAATCACAAGATACAACAAACTACAAAACCTTATACTGCTGCATACCACATGTTCCCAACATCAGTGAAAAATAACCAACATTTGGAAGAAAATCTCCAAATAAAACAACATTCCAGTAAACACCAAATTTAGTCAAAAACAGGTACAAAACTATAGTCCATACTATGTAAAAACTTCACTGACAAACACAACAGCAACATAATTTATAAAATACAATGCACCAACTGCCATGACTTCTATATTGGAGAAATAAGCAAAAAAAAGCGTAAAACAGATTCAAAAAACACACAAAAACACGTTTTTATGCACTGCAAATCAAACACAACACAACCATAGAAAACACCCAGATACAAAGTTAGGAAACATGCAAAATCAAAGTCCTACTTGTACAGCAACTAATACCAAAATTACACCAATATAAAGGAACACCTTTATACCTATACTAATTAATAACCTGACATCCAACTGCAATGCTCCCTACAATCCTGTACCCATTTACAATCTCATCCCTAAGACCTGTGCTTGGAAACAGTAAGGTACAAATTCTCTCTTTGTTAACTTGAAGATGACCTAAGAAGGTCGAAACATTGTTCAATTTTATTTTGGTAAAATTGTTAATACCCATACAAGCCATCTGAGATGAACTCTGGCTAATAATATTTGAAGTTATGCTTACCTTACAGGTACAACATGCACAAATTTACTTATTACATTTTAATATACAGTAACAAAGATGAATCCATGTATTATTTACATCAGTTTTGGTAAATACAACTCTGTCACCAACCTATTGAATCAATTGATTAAATAGATAATTAAATCTGTCTTGGGTAGTATTAGATAAAAGTGTGTTTAGTATTCTATAACAATGCATAAGTTTAATATATGAAACATTAAATGAGTTAAGAAAATTACATGGAATATGACAACAGTTAAAAATTAAACATAATACTCATAAAATTTTTCCAATGTAATACTGTAATGATCTGTCAACCTCTCTCCTCATAAATAATTGTAGGTTATTGATCTTAAAAGCCTTTGTAAATTTGTTTATAAATTATTAATTTACTTTAGTAAAAAGTCTTTTGCACCTGAAAAGATTGGTAACTATTTTAATAGGCAACTATTTTCTTCCCATTTTTCTCAATAAACTTGAGTATTTGTTTTGCATCATTTCTCAAGTTTACTGCACTGTTAGTTTCATACAGGAAGTTTTAAGTTCACAACAAAGATTATTATATATTAAACAGCCCCACAAAATAAAATCAATATGGTTTTGAACTTAAAATATTTAATGAAATGAACAGAAATTAAAATTAGATTATATTTTAGGAACACTGTTAAATAGCTGACGAGCTTCATAGCCAAGAATCCTAAAATTTCAGGT
Source organism: Tachypleus tridentatus (assembly GCF_004210375.1). Lineage (NCBI taxonomy): Eukaryota > Metazoa > Arthropoda > Merostomata > Xiphosura > Limulidae > Tachypleus > Tachypleus tridentatus. The sequence goes on along the minus strand of NC_134832.1, from coordinate 132,897,539 downwards.
AACTGGGGAGTTTTATGTCCATTTGTCTAACAAAAGTTCAAACATTTTCCACATCTAGACAGCTGATTCTATCCAATTCTACTTGACTCTTCCATACCATACAGTGTTGAGGCATTATATCAGAAGTGCCATGAGTTTTATAGTATTAAGATAAAACTTCTGAAACCTAGTTTTATCTTAATATCACGTTGTCATTTTGTTTTTATAAAGTTCTGTACAAGTTCATATTTTTGTTCATTACTTTTCAAACACATCACTTATTTTTTCCTTTATATTCCAATTCATTTTGGTGAACAAGTTGCATCTCCAAATAAAGGCTGAAGAATATTTTTAGACTAACAACATTAAATTAGTATATTAGAAAGCATGACTCCTAATTTTTTAAAAGTTTCATTAAATATTCAGGATACGTCAACATTTATAAGCTACATTTACTGAAGTTGAAAAATCATGGACACTGCTCCCAACTCAAGTGTACAACAGATTTTATTGCAGCAAATAAATGTTTAAGTACAAGAAAGTTGTGGTTACAAATACCCACAACTTATAAACTTGAACAGCTACAAAACTAGAGGTATTTTGATCTTTACAGAAAAAGAGAATGTTACATGAAAAACAAGTAAAAATACATTCTTGAAAAACAGTTAAGTCAAAACATTAGAAGGCACTTAAGTCTCAACATTTTGTAAAACTTGCAACTGTACTAACATAGCACTTCTTCTATTAACACCACTGAGATATCTCTGTTAGGTAACAACCTGTTACAAATATTTTTCAAAATAACTAAATTCTGATGTTCAACCAGTACTAATGAATGGCTATGAAATTCACACAAGTTGCTGCATCAGTTACATTGGACAAATAAAACTAAACCTTACTCTTCCCAATTTTACAATGTGTAAAAAGTTGACATTCAGTGTCCCCCCCCCCACAACAGAAAGAAAATTAAGAAAAAAAGTTTTAGTATGTAAAACCAGTCATCTGATTTTAATCAGATCTTTATGCAAAAGAAATTTGAATTTCTATATTTTGCTAATAAATTGAGAACTATTACAAATAAATAACTGTTGTATAAATTTATATACACATTTCATCTGTATTTTGAGACTCCTACCACATTCTAACTATAAAAACATCCAAATGTCTAAACAGAGTAACAAAAAGATGTTACAACAATTCTCGAGTATTACACACAGATCATTTAAAACACCACATTTCTTGTAAATTCCAAATAAAAAATGTTAAAGAAAATAATTTTTATAACTCACAGCATACTTAAGTATAACCATTTTAGTTTTAAATGCTGGGTAAGGTTTAGTGCATTATTTAAAAGAAGTTTCACTATGAAAAAATTCACCAACATGTAACTTAGTTAGCAGTTGTGAACCTTTTAATAATCAAATAATTGTGGCAATCTTATGTTCATATTATTGTAACAGTGCATGAATTAGACTATATATTAAGAAAAATTACAAACACAAGTGTACCACTTCTATTAAGGAAAATCCATACTTGTTTAACACATTTTCACAAACAGTTGTTTTGTTTACACTTCTAAGAAGTGCAATACTTAACTTTATTACAAAGAAATACAATCAAGAAAACTAAAACAACTTTAGTAAAATTCTTTATATACTAGTACACTTGTGTACCTTTATGTGTGAGCTATATAGTAAAAACAAGTACATGCACACATCTTAATAACCTCTAGGTTATGATGTGAATACAATATTATTTTTAAAACTTCATATGTATTGCTGTTGCTATAACTTATATCGCAAAGTTTGGCACAATGAACACTTAACAGCCTTAAACAGTTCTAACAAAACCACATCATGGCACAGGAAGGGAAGAGAGATTCTAGTACAAAGTTCTAACAAAAATGTACAACCTCAGCCACAAAAAACAATTCACTCTTAAGGATAATAACTGTCAAAACCAAATGCTAAACACACAGGTAAACAACAAAGTGAGAGAGATTCTTCAAAATGTAACCTTCAAAACAATAGTAAAAAGTATTCTTTACTTCTCTCATGTGGAAAACTAAAAATTATTTTTGAAAGAAAATGTTTGTACTCAAGTGTAATAATGAAATGCAAGAAAGGTCAGTGACATATGAACATTTTCTTTAAAAATTGTCTATTTTGATGCATTAGGAATAACATGTGCAAGCGAGAAAAATAATTGTGCTTTCTATTTTTTTCCTCTGGCAGTAAAATATGTTCCATACTAGTGAATATTGTAACTATAAACTCATATATGAAATCATGCTAGCCTTATTATGAACTTCAAGCATGTATCCATAAACTGATACTATTCCTAATAAACTAACTTTCCATTACATAGCTTTTAATGATGGAAAAATATTATTACTAATCCAGTATGTTTTTTCCCCCCCCCCAATTGTTGCAAACTTATTTTATGGTCATTATAGTTTAAATGTTGCTATACAACTAGAATTACACAAGACAATCAAGATTCAGCAGTCATACTTAAAGTTGTTTTTTACTGATTATTCTAATATTTTGTTAATTGTGTCTTTAATCTTTTTGTCAATAAACTGGAGGCTTTCTAACATTATCTTAAATGCAAAAACAAACTGGATAGGCAGGCAAAGTTCTAAGTCATTCTTAATTTTTATTTGGCATACTGTCTGGAATTGTAATTGTACTAGTAAAGTGATCTATTATTTGAAGTACATACTAATTATGAACAAAAAACATGTCAGAAAAGCAGTTACTTTCAATTGTAAAACAGTTTCAATAAACCAAATTGCGCACTATCCACAGTGCTAATAAATCCCATGCCATACTGTGAAAGTTGAATTTAACATCACAGTAATTTTAGTCAGCTATACTTCATGCTAATAAACATGTTTATTGCTTGTAAAGAAAGTGTTGTGCAAATTTTTGGTCAGTTGAAAGTTCTAAGCAAGTAAGGTTTTCCCAAAATGTAAAGAAGCAAGAAGCAATATTGTAATTGATGTATACTTTGACAAATCACAACATACCACTGAATCCAAGTAATATGGCCTATTTCAAACTGGTAATATTTATCTTGATACCACAACACACACATTTAGTGAAGTTATTAAAAGGATTTAAAAAATCCTTAATTTTTGCATGTTCTTAGTTGAAAACTACTAACAGAATAACAATATCTAAAAGGAATTACACACTTAAGTACAAATTGTTTTGAAAGATTCCTTTTTAGTTATGCTCAAAACATTTTCTGTGTGTATTTTAAGTAATCTTATGCAACTGCTGTTTTTAGCAAAAGGAAATCAAATGTCCAGAAAAATGATTTACAACTGATCCACCTGAGAGGTAATGTGGTGAAAAATTTATCCAGTAACGTCATTTGTAATATGCAACAAAAATGTTACTTCCTCATTGTGACCCATGGGTTTTGCCAACTAGCAGTTAAATGTTAAGACTTGAGTGTTTTAAGTATAAAAGCGATCAAGATATTTCACTAACACAGTTACTTCTGCCTCTATAAATTCTATTATTCTCAGTAGTCGTGAACTGAAATTTGTACATATAATCATTGTTACCTGGAGAATAAATATAACATTACAACTGAAGGAGGACCCTTAGATGTGAATTTCATCTGGTAATCAACAACAAAAAAAAAGAAGATGGAAACTATACACAAAATAAAAAATTCCACTCTATCAAACAAATGTTTAAAGTATGAAAGCCATTCCACAAAACTTACAATAACAGTTGTGCTAGAAGCTGCCACATTCTAAACCAAAAGGGGATACTTCTCCACACCACTGGTTACTAGGGGACAAAGGCTTTCACCTCAGTCCACTTTCAATATATTATTGAATATTCAAAAACTTTGTAGTTTTATCACCAACTTGAATTAATTTTAATCATTCAATGCTGAATCTAACTCATATCTGTTTATATATCTTCAGAAAGTTGGAATGATAAAATAATTCCCCTTCCCCTATTACATACATCTGATAAGAGGCTTCCTCATGGTTATCGAAACTATTTCTGTGATGTCGGTCTGAGCTTATAAAAAGGCTTCTGCTGGACAATTCACAGAAAAAAAACAACTTAATTTTTCAGCTTATAGAATAACTTTGAAGAACTCTTTCTTTTATATTTTGCTGCACTGATTTTTTGTAGAAAATTTTATGAAGTTTTTGAAACAATTTCACTATTTAAAAAAAATACCATAAAATACCACAAACTTAAAAAAACAAACCAGATTCACTTATTAACAAATACAATTTCTACAAGTCAGGTACTTTAAACTAAGATATTTAATGCAAGAATTTCACCAAGGATTTTAAATTTTGGAAACTGTTTTTATTTATAAAACTAAAAATGCAAGGCGAGAAAGATTAAATAATGTATTTTGAACTTAGTTAAAAACATGTTAATCATACCAATTCTACCAATATTTACATTGTTAAGTACAAATATGCAATTTAGCCAATATTACACAAAAACCTAAATTTGTTTTGGTGAAAGTTTCATTCTGTAAGTCTCGCATTGATTCCTAATAGCCCTTGGTAAAATATCTGCAAACAATAGTCCAAGCTAAAACTATATATTTACCTTATCTCTTATGACCCAAGTAATATGACAGTTAGTGCATGAAAAAAAAAGCAAATGCTGTTAATGTAATCTTAGATTTTAAAGATGAGTTGTGGAAGCAGTTAGAATAAAAGTACTAATCTAGAGTCATCTGAAATTAGAACACAAAGTTAACATGTACTTGTAACACAAACATGAAACAAAAACTACACGTTACCACCCTGGAAGAGCCACCTGAAGGAGTTTTCCTAGCTGGCTAAGCACACCAAGTACTGGAAGTTGGTTAGTGGCTAATCTTGACAATCAAGTCAAAAGAAGATAAGGTGCACTGACCGTGCTAAACTGGCTTGTGGATTGGCTGGCAGCTTGTGTGCCTTGTTTGAAAGCATCAGATGAGGGAGGGTTAGTCTTGGCGATCAAATCATGGAGTGGTGGTGTGGTGAAGCTGGGTTAACAAGATTCAAAGAGAAAAAAAAATAAAAGATCATGTTAGTTGGAATGAATTGAAGAGTTAATTGTGATTCTTTTGCACAGTTTTAAGTTTTGTCTTTTTCTGCTCCACCACACATATTAATAAAATGGTTTTAATTACAATAGCAGTAGTAGTTATGGTCATAAATCTACATTATGATCAACTTGATCCAGAGTCACATTTAGAAAAAGAAAGTTATCAGAGGTATTTTGTTGAGTAGAAAGATTAACTTTTTAATGTTTTCAAATATTGTTATGATTTCCTCTGCTATGTTATACACAGTTTATATATGACACACAATAACTGCTAAAAAGGCCATGCTTAAACTACTAAATTTTCCAGTCTATTTCTACCTGTAACTAATTATTTCCGAGTTACTTCACAAGCGTTAACAAGGTTTTAATTTCTAGTTTGGCTCTGTACCAAGATTTTTAGGTGTATATAATTTATTCATTAGTTTGACTTTGCAACATTTTACTAAATTAACACTGTTTTATTAGTATTAAGTATTTAAATCCCGAGACGACAAATGAGCTGTAATAATGGGATACTTGGTTACAAAAGCTTTGAGTTTTAATTTAACATTTTTTGGTCAGTGCGATATGAAAATATTCTTGTTTATTTTGCTCTTACACAGTAGACACATATACCAAATACTACAAATACATGCTACTATGATAGTTGTACATGAACCTGAGTGTATACAAGAATGTCTTGTTGAAATGGTATGGTAGTTTTTGTCAAAAACATCAATAACACCAAGAAGAACTAAGTATATAAAACTTGTATTAAAACTCTTTCATTCCTGCAGGCCTTATACTTTCCTGTTATCTGATGAAGTAACCTTTTCTCGACAAGTGTACGCAACACTAAAATTAATAAAATAATGAAGTTTAGGCCCAAACTACCCCCTCCATTTTTGAGTCAGTATTTTGCTTTGATGATCATGTTGCAACAATTCACAGTGCCATTTTTGTACAAAGTACAACAAATGTGACATCATCCAAGAAGATTAGTTCACAAAATGTATATTAGTTAGTAACAGCAGTGTTATACATGAATGATATTAGGTTAGTCAAATTATAAAAGGTTTGAATCTTTTTCTTTTGCCTCAAACCTGCTCTTAACTGCTGTGTCCATCCTGTACAAATTTGTTATTTTCCTTTATTCTTTACCAATTTTTACACTAGTTTTTTTTACAATTGTACCTCTAACTGTACATCTGTAACCCTGTCTATTGCTTAATCTTCTATCTGATATCTTTGTTTATTGTGAAACATGTATAAACAATTCTTTCTCCATTTTTTCTTTCGGCACTTCATTTGTTCAACTTTACACTTATATTCAAGTTATGTACAGGTCTGTCCTCCTCCTCTTTTGAGACATTTTTGTTCTAATCTGAATCTTTTCTCTCTTCTCATATCTTTCACTCATCTTCTCTTCCCTTTGTTTATTACACATTTGAATTCTCTTTATCAACTTTTATTTCATCTACCTCAATCTTCCAAAATCTTGCTGTTCCAACCATATTTAATACTCAACTTGTTCTCATCCACCAGTCTTTTCCTCTCCTCCTAACAACTTCTGCTTTTGGTTTCAAATGACTTCCAAAACCAAACTGACCCTCATCTTCTATTATCTACCTTTAACAAATTTCCAGTCTGTCTGTTCCATTTGTTTTTCTATCAACCATCGTTTCTTCTCCAACCTATTTTATTTTATAATACATCCACTCTTGTAAAATGTATCTTACAAAACTATTTGGTCAGTGATGAAATACATAAACTGCAATCTTTATTAGCAAAGTCGGCATTTTTTGTTGTCTTTTCAAACCATTAACTTCAAGCTTTAAAAGCCACAACTGAGACCTTTCAACAAAACTGCTTAGAGTTTGTACAAAACAATACAGAAGGTACTTTAAGTTATTTCTAGCTCTGAAGCAGTGTCTTCTGAACAATCCTAGGATAAATATTTACTGTCTTCATCATGTGGTTTACTTAGTTGTGTAATGCTTTGCTTAAAATATTCATCTTTGACAAGATATCAAAAGAATGTAACATTGTAAATCATGATTTAATATTAATGTTTGTGAAAAAATAATATTGCTTGTTGATAACAATTTGAGGTTATCACAAAACAACAAACAAATTTCTAACCAACCTTGGACAAAATCTATGACAGAGATCCAGTTCGTGTATACGGGTGATCTCTTACCCCCAAAAGTCTTCGCTGCTTTGCCACTGCACCTATTACGCATACAGGGAAAAGTTATTGGATAATGAATGTTTTTCTTGTTACTGGTATTCTGGATTCACCTTTGTTAAAGAGCAGAAGTCTGTATTTAAGTCAAAAATGGATTATGAAACATAGATCAGCAAGTGTTATTTTTATAATTAAATACAGCGTCAGATTTTATAAAGCACACATAGAACAAGATATAGTTTCAAGGAAAAAAACGTCAAGTGTTAACATACACCTTTCCTTTTTCAAATTCACAAAATATCTCAAAGTGGATACTGTTAGTAATTACTTTTATAATTATTCAATAATTTTAATCACAGCAATTATTGTTTTTTCTTTGGTCTTACAAGGATAAGCTGAACTGCACTATGTGAATTCACTGGCTTACACTTGCTACCATTTGGATTATTCCAAACCAGTCTTCAACACATTGCAAGTTCAATGTATTGACCTTCAAATTATTCTTTTTTTTTTCTCTCCTCTCTTTTAAATACAGTCTCAGTTATTTATTGTGGCTTACACTGCATGAGTGCAAAGTCTACATTAGCATTTGAAGTCAAAGAACAGTTTGGAATTTCAATTACTCTAATAAAACATTTTGTTAGGAAGGAACAAGTGAAAATGATAGAATGTTTTAGAACATTAATGCAAATAGAAAGAAGAGATTTAAAACAAAGTTGTAAACAACATGTATAATATGTTTAAGTTTGGACATACAAACAGACTAAATACACTCTTCCTCAGTATTACCTACAAAAGTTTCTTCAAGAATTAATAAGCAATATCACTACATATCAATGTAAATAGTCTGAAACTAACACAAGACAGATCTTAAGAAATTTATTTTTGTAACAAAATTAGCAAGGAGTAGGGTACCACCATTTGATAGCTAGCAAACATTAAAAGTTTAAGAAAAGCTAGAGAAAATTAACTTTCATTAAAGTAAGAAAGATTCGTCCTCTATACAAATAACAAAATCTTGGGTGGTTCCAAAGTAGTTTTTCTTAACCATTTCCAAATATGCCAATAATGAAGTTATCACCAACAATGTTGAAATTCAATGCTTTCATTGATAACAAAATTTTAAACTTACAAATGAATGGTATATCTAAACATTGTGTGGAGTGCAACATTTGGAAAACTGACCGTCACCTGACACAAGTTACTACCAGAACTTACCCCGATTTTTCAAAAAATCCTAATTACTACTAATTATGATCTTTATCCACATACAAGTTATGTTTCACAATGAAACTGATATTTAGCTAAAATCACTAGGTACAATTATTAATTTGGTCTACTTTAATACACTACCAAATATATTCTTTACTTTTATACACCATTAATTTACTACTAGTTCTAATATTATAAAAAAGTGATTCAAACTACTATATGTAGCAACTATCTCAAGTTTACATCAAGTAATAGTGTGGATTAGGTGTTTATCAGTAATGCTACCAATAACAGTTGATGTTATTGATGTTTATCAAAAATACTACAACCTTTTATAATGATCCATGAATAATTTAAGCTACTGATTACTATAATCCTAATTTCTGTAACCAAAATTACTAATGGTACTAAATTGCTACTTACTAAATCTATCTTTAATGTAAAATACAACTTGCATGTTTCACCTTCCTTGAAACTTCAGTAATTTCCAAATACTGTTTAGCCACAACTGCATATCATCAACAGTTAATAGTTAAAATCCCAACTTACTGTACAGCTCAAACTTTAATTTTCATTTTACTGATTTGTGCACAATCCTACTATTCATTGTACACTACAGTTGTACACAAGCCTAAGTATCATTACTTTCAGAGTTATACTTTAAGTAAAGAACGTATTTAAGACCTACAAATACGTGTTTCTGCCATGCTGTAGAGAACAGTAAAAAACTAAAATTTTTGAATATTCAAATACTAAAATTTGATATGCTAGCAAGCAAGGTGTGAGGCGATATTTGAATATTATAATCTTTCACTGTCAGAATGTGAAGTTGAGTGTACGTATGTAAGAAACTGGCCAGATTCATATCAGTCTCTATGGAATTAGGGCCTTAAAATATCCTATGTTATCAAAAAGCAATTAGTAAGCAGGTTTAGCAGGAACTTAAGTTTTATCTACATGGGGATTAAAAAGACTCCTATGAATATGAAATGTTACAACTGTTGACCAGAGACATGTTTAGCTCCTGGTCACAAGCATGAAAATGAAGTACAATATCCTCAACAAAGAGAGTGGGAGATGGAAAAAGAAAGAAAGAAGTTCCACAAGAGAAGAGAAGAAAATCAATTTAGATGTGCAAACCAAATCTTAGAATGAATAGGGGAACAAGAAGTACACTGCTACAATTAATAAACTAAAAAAACATTTCTAAATCAATGTGTAACTGTACGTGTTTTTCTTATAGCAGAGCCACATTGGGCTATCTGCTGTGTCCACTGAGAAGAATTGAACCCCTGATTTTAGCGTTGTAACTCAGAAGACTTACCACTGTCCCGGCAAGGGACATCTGTCACTTTTTACCAGTAGTAAATAAATTATGTTTACAAACCACTTTACAATACTCTCAAAATTTTGTCTACAAAATCAGAATTCAAAAGGTGTGGAGGTTATTCCATGTAATGGTAGCTATATAGTTTGTTTGTCACAATGTGATATTTTCTAATTTACAATTCAAAGTTTGGCTTCATGTATGCACTTCTAAAGATATTTAGAAACAACACCATATATGCCAGAAATGGCTATTTTAAATTATACATTTTTTTGACAAATTATCTTTTACCTACTAATTTCACTATCCTTAAAAAACAACTTGAATTAAATCATATTTTGGCTAGTTACTGTTTTTGTTCAGCTCAGATAAATTAACTGCCTTTCTTAAAAGGATGAACTCAACCTCATCAAGTGACTGCACAATATGAAATCAAAAATAAAACCCATCAACTTATTGTGCAATATAAAACTATCAAATGACACTCGTGATTGATAGAACTGCATAACTGTCATTCTTGGAGTAACTTTTTTAAATAAACAAATATGCATATTTACAAGAGCGTGAAACAGTGTTGGGCAATGACATTCTAAAAATAATTTCACTATTAATATACTACTGCCTATATTTCAAACAATTCTTATGTAGCTTTTACTACTGTGAATTTTAGACTAAGAAACTAAGTAACTAGAACTCACTTTTAAAGCAAATGTACAGTTACACCGGTTATGAGCATTCATTACATTTTTTACACTTACTGATTCTTGCACATTTTAATCTGCATGATTTCATTTTGTAAGCTGGCAAGTATATAAGCTCCTATAAAATATGGCAAAACACAAGTATATAAAGTCTATAAACTTAATACAGTGTTTTAGAACTTTCCCCAAATACAAAAAAAAATTAAATACAGATAAAACTGAATCTATGTATATAATAACCAAATAAACTCTTATAACAATCTTAAGACCCATAAAATGAAGAAGCATTTTCATAAAACATGCTTTTGTGCACTGTAACAAAGTAAAAATCTAAATTACATAACAAATGTTTTTGTTGCTCCTACACTCAAACTATACAACTTCATATTTTTAAAAAGGAGCAGTAACTACAAAAGTGCATGAATAAACAAAAGAAATACACACAATCTTTCCCATACAAACTGTAAGCACCACTGCTGCACCTATGAGAGCTGATAAGACTCAATACTGCAGTTCTTAACTGTTTAATCACTGTCAATTTTCCATTAACTATTTTGAGCTTTAATGTTTTGCAATGTAACAGTTAATAACACTTCATTCTACCTTTCTCAGAGAATTACTGCTTGTTTAAATTTTCATTTGTCAATAAAAATTAGTTCCTAGTCTCTGAACTAAGTGTGAACTAATATAACAAGATCCATGTTGAATTATTACATAACTGCTAACACTAACGAGTTGCAGTCTCAACCCCTCGCTCTTGATGAAAACGTATTCACAACCATTCAAATTATCGTTGATTTTTTACTACAATAAACAAAGAATTACATAATTCTTAAGACAAGTTCATCTGTTGACAAATAAACAAACTTATATGTCACCCCAGGTTCATAACCAATTGCTATGAATAAAATTATTGAAAGAATGATCATATTTCCACATTATAGAACTAATAATTTGATAAAGATGTACAAACAGTGAATAATACAATATTTATGATACTGATAGGCACTACAATCACATTTTTCTTCTTAAGCTTAAAGATCTATTGGCCCCAAAACCCAAACCACAAATATATAACATTGATAAATAATCTAGACATTTCTATGTTTACAAAACTGATCCACACATTCATGTATACTCATGTTGATTGGCAATAATAAGCATAATTGTGACCTTTTGAGCACGAATTGTCACGAAAAAAGCTTTATATATATATATAGAAATGCCCTCAATCCATTATATAAATTGGAATTATGTAAGAGTCTAGTACTAGCAAAACAAAGTATAGTTTTATTGGATTTTTAACTTTAATAAACAAACACTCCCACTTCTAACTGTTTGTGCATATATACATATATGCGTACGTACACACACACACACACACACACACACAAGTATAAATAGAAATATTGATAAATCATGTCAGTAACCTATACTAACAGTTAAAATGTGCTTGCATCCAGAGAATGACTATTACATAGCTTGCTAAGTTTATTAGCTTTTAGACAGGAGAGTTTTTCCAAGTTAAACTTCCTACAGTATTAACTAGAAACAAAACAAAACTTCTGTGCCACACTCAGACCTCAACTAAAACCAAAATAAACCTGAGAAATCAGCAAAGTTTATTATTGATACAACTATTTAATAATAGTCTTAACAGAAGAGCAGGTGTTACTATAAAACCTTACATAACTCTTCCTGTTGTTACTGTAAGCTGAATATTTATACCAATATACTCCAACAATAGCCATCAGTGGCCACATCCTTACAAGTCAGGCTAATTTTAATTTAACCCTATGCTTTAGACTAGGGTCAAAATGAGCATGTTACAATTTAACAGTTACATTCAAAATTTAATAAACAGCTTTATTATCAATAAACTTAGTATTAAACTAGTGTGTAATTTACATTTTAATAATATACAAATTTCAATTTCAAAAAAACTATATGCAAATTCTCAATTTTCACTCCTCTATCGCATTACATTTTAAATTTTGACTATCCCTGTATGATCTTCTGGGTTTGGCACATATTACACATTTTTAGTATAAATATTGTTAACCATTGAGTAACTTAACAGCATCCAAGTTTCTTGATTTACCAAGACAAATGAGAAAGTCATACTTGCATGCCAAAGCCTTCTTATCACATCCTGTTTCTCAAAATGTGTCATTAATTCTGACATTTAACACTAACTTTTTGTCATAACCAATAGAAAGAATGTATTTTTCTTTACTAAATTTCTTTTGAGGCTAGTTCAGTTTCATTGTTGCCTTGGTTTCATCTTGTTTGGTTCGACCAGCTAATGGAATTTTTATAATCTATTTATATAGCTTGGTTTAGAAGTCAATACTTTAAAAGACGTTTTTTTTTTATGTGAAAGAATTTTATATTTTAAACTGCACAGTAAAAATAAAGTATTGAAACACCAACACTGTTACAAAAATGTAGGTTTATAGTGCTTTGTCTTCCAATGGAGGGAGAAATCTAGATGCAAGTATGATATGTTTTTTTTACTTTGTATTTTTTTACTTGTTATAAAAACAATTAAAATGTAAAAAAAATAAACTTATTAGGTTAGGTAAAAACACCTAAGTGAAAATATTAACAATTTAATTATGATTCTACATCATAATTTTCAGTGTAATCTGAGGGTCCAAGTTAAGCAATAAAACCAGATATATCCAGAAAAGTATTAGCTTTGGCAGTAAGGATGAACAGTATATGTCTGTTGCAATATGCAGTGACTATTGAAATAAAGGATAATTTAGAGTTATTTCATATTTTTCAACTTTCATTTTATCATTCTGCTCACTTCACTACAGAGTTAAGGTTAAGATAGATAAAACAGGAAATAGTTTTACTGAAAAATTTTGTATTCAGAAAGTTCTACATAATGTTATGCAAATTAAATATGAACATAAGATAATGTTTTTATTCCTAACATTAAGATCACCTTGCATTCCCAAAAATATATTTTTGTGTATTAGACTTGTAATGTTTACTAATAACTTGCAAGCTTCATAAGAACAAGCTCAGTACATTTAGTTATGGCATTTATAATTTCATGGTTATAAGATAAATTGAAATGACCACATTAAAAGTCACACATAGCACAGACTAATTACATAAACTTGTATTTTGCACTACAATATGTTGCATATGCACCTTATTGCAATATGTATTACTTAATGATACAAAGAGAGGAAGGGAGGGGGGGGGGAGGAGTTTTTTCTTCACATATTTAAACTTAGAGTTCATTCTCTTTTATGCTACACATGCAGATTAACCTTTGCAGATATTTTTGACCCCTAACCCAAAACAACAGGCTTAACAGACAATAAACACTCATTAAACTTGCACAGAATGTTAAAACAAAATCAAGTTACCTGTGCACTTTCCACATCACAATAGCCACAATTTATTCCCTTAAACTTATAATTGATACCAAAGTATTTCAGTTAACATCTATATGCACAATCTTTTATAATTCTCTAATAAAGAATAAAGAAGTTATACTGATAAAATTGTTGTATTAACACACTAATTACAATTTTATCCATTTGTAAGCTAATATCACTGGGAGGAATCTTCATTATCTAACAAAGTTTTACCTAGCTGAATAACATTTTCAGTTGAAATTGCATCTTTGCAATCCAAATCACTTTACAGTAATTAACATTATTAAAATGGAAGAACTTCTCCATTGTTTAAAATCTTCTGTGAACTGAATTTAACTTTAAACATTTTCCATAACACTATTACTCAAATTAATATATAAACCTTAAAAACAAATAATTGGGCATCATCAAGATTAAGTTCTTCAAATAAATAAAACAAGAAAAGTGTTGATTCACACTTTAATTTCACATAAAACTACCGAAAGTGTGTGCTAATTGTTCATAATTTAGATATGACAAACTAGATAGAAAGCACTAGTCAATATCATCCATTGCAAACTCTTAAGCTACCTCTTTATCAATAATGGGATTGATATGTAGAAAGAGCAAGCATGTTCAACAACAGGTTTTGATCCCAAAACAAACATACCAAAATGAGTTCCTTAACTTCCAGGCCATGGCAAGCCTCACATATGAAAATATTATTATGCACATTGAAACAAATCTTGTAAACATTTCATATGTATAAAAAATAAAGTTTCATAGCCCTAGACATAATGCAAGCCATACAGTAGGCAAGAACAATTCTCATCACACATCACTTGAAGTAGATGCTGAAGTCTTGACTGTTTTTAAAAACAACCCTGAAACACATAATTGTCAATATGTCAAGAGAGAGCTACCTAAACCTACTGTGTATGCCAGCACTGTATCGAGGACTTATTCTTTCACAAACAAATATGAAAGCTTGATGAAACAAAAGTTAAAATGCCTATTCACTCTCATATTTTTAAGTTCTCTGGCTTGTACAAGCTTGGATAATATCACCCATTACCACCAACAATGAAATAAGCCAAATCAAGACTTTTAAACAAGCCTACCATCAAATTCCTCATCACCAATGCAAGAATTTAAAACCTCTAGCACATCAACAAATTAAGAAGTGGTTAATACATGAGCCCTTAACATCTTATAAAGAGCAACTGTCGTTGAAAGAAAAACAATAAAGACACTAGCTGGGTGAGAGAACAATCCTTGAAATTTATAAAATGTATGAAATAGCCCAACAGTTTTAGGCATATACATGTAGTTCCTAAACAAATATTCAGCATGGTTTGTTATACAGTACACTTATGCTTACCCAATGTGCCTTGATTTCCTTGATAACTATGCATGTTCAGCATTCCTAATCCCTGCATTACAGTTGCTAGAACAAGCAGGCAACAAAGAATTGAAAACTTACATCCAAGTCTAATAAGATTATTTATGACTATGACTGACTGCTATTTACTATCTGCATCTGAAATGTAATGATTTTTATCCCTGAGAATAACCAAAATTGTCAAAAGAACATGGGTGATTATATATAACTAATAAAATACAAAATTCTATTCTTTCTGTAATGAGTTTTTAAGAATAATGAAAAAACTACACAACATTACTTTCCTTAGACTCATCTCATGAGACATTACTAAATTGAAATTTCTGCTAGTTCTTTTTTCTTCTATAGCAACTTTTCACTGTCATACAAAGATGTTTCAAAAACCATATAATTTTGTTATACATTATATACAAGCAAATAACAATTGTTCAAATCAGTCTCTTATGAATTTTAATAACTTGAAATATAAAATATAAAAAAATTCAAAAATAATATACACTATTTAACCTAATAATAAAAACAAATAAATACCCATTTTTTCCTCCAAATTTCAAGCAAGCAAAGCCAATCTTGATATAAATATAAAAGAAATGAGCTAACAACAAGTAAAGAAAATCATGCAATTTTTTTTCCATACTTCACAAAACAATAAAATAGATATCTGCACTAGTCTTTTTCTAATTTAATTGATAGACTAGACAGAAGTCAGCTAGTCAACAGCACCCACTGCCAACTTTGTGGCTACTTTAATCGTATAGTGGGATTTAACCATTACTCTTATGCACCCATGGACCCCAGAGTGCAGAGTGAGTTTTTTTTTTGTTGTTTTTTTTGGAGACAATGATACAAACCATGACCCTTGGACCAATAGTTCAGCTCATTTAATAATTAGGTCACACCCAACCCTCATGCAAAATAAAAACATTCACTTAAAAAAGGCAATGAAAACTGTCACCTATAGTTCACAAATACAGAAATAAAAATATCAAATCAAGAGGTTAACTTAAACATTTCTTTAAAAAAAGAATAATGTCTTTTTAACATTACAGCAACAACAAAAAATAACAATTGTTTAGACTCAGAAAGCAGGACTATTACCATCAAAGTATAATCTGCTGCTTAAGGTGAGTAACTAGTCTTTATGATGTCATTGCATTTTACAATTTTATAAAACAAACAAACAAGAAATAACATAATCAACCACAGGAATGAATTACACCAAATACAAGCCTTATCGACCAAAAAACCCACCAGCAGTGGAAGGGTCAAGCCCTGGATACTCTGCCAACAGTGGTGATGCAAGTGTGGCATATTGATAATCTGTGTATGGAGAGTAGATTAGACCTGCATCTGCAGGATTGATTAATGGTGGAGGTGCGCTTCCATTGATCAGAGAATTAGATGTTGGTACTGAAAGCCGAGGAGAAAGGATCAAAGGTGCTCCAAGTGGGGTCGGCATACGGAGATGGTTTCCCAAAGTCATTTGTGGGGTCATTAACCGTGGAGTCTCTGGTCCTGAAACAAAGTTATCACACCAGGTTATTTTTTTGTTTTATTCTTAGTATAAAGTTAAATAATAGGCTATCTGAATTCTGTCCACCATGGAGAAACGATCTCTTTACATCAAATAGAAGTGCAATAATTAAAAATATGAAAGATTTAATATTAGTATTTTTAGATCAAAATATAAAAATTGACACTTAAAAAAATTGGGTAAAGTTTCCACTCCTACTTAAATAGCTGGAGATTAAGCAACAAAATGAAGTTCCATGCATGTGTGTGTAAATTAAATTACCTTCATAAATCTAATTACTGTGCCCACTTTAAAGTACAGCTCTACTACCCAAGCTATGCATTTTGATATCAAAAATAACAAAATCTTGTTTTTACATTTAGCATTCCTTGATATATAATAATTACTGACATTTTGTGAATAAAAGTATTTAATTTCTTACATCGAATAACCACAAACTACAAGTCAGGAAGGAAGCAATATGCACCATGAAATCTGTCAACCAAGTAAACAATGATATGGAAGGTGTGAAGTGCATTACAAGAACAACCCTTAAATTTGTCAAGTGTTCCAGATATACAACACCTTGAATGTTAAATGTACTAAATACACAACTGCCTAAAATTTTCCACATGAACTTGAATAACTGCACTAAATATGTTATGTGTAATACGTTACCCATTTAAATCTGTTTACTTTAACAATAACATACTGAAATGTGTTAAAATACATTAAATAAACATATGATAGAGCTTTCAAGTATACTTGATGAACAACTGCATGAAATGCAAATGTATTACACTAATACTTAATTTGCAAGATCAACACCATCCTGAAACCTGTTGCATATTACATGAGAAAATCCATGAAATGTCATGTTTACTAGGTAAAAGAGTTAGTTGGTTGGTTGGTTGATCTGGTATTTTACAGCACAAAGCAACTAAGCTATCTGCACCTAACATCTGGTAAGAAGTTAAAATTAAAGTAAATTTTGCAAAATTCATAAAAGGAAATTAAAATAAAACAAAGTTTAGAAAAAAAATAAATAGTATAAAACCAATGTTTACATTAGTCTACAATGTCAAGAGAAAAACTACAGTAACAAGTTGTAAAGGACTTTCTGTAATATAATTGTAATTATTATAACTCGCCATGAAGACTAACAGGTAAGTCTGAAAACTGTCAGTCACCTCAAGTTGGCTTTTCCAGTCCTGGTTCTGAGTTACTTGATGTTATGCACTTTTTGAAAATGGCAAGCAATAAAAGTTTTAAAAGACTTCTATAAAAATTTTAATAACTTGCCAGGATGACTAACAGGAACAGAAGTTCGAATAGCAGTGGTACTCACCTGAAGTTGGCCTTTCCAGTCCTGGCTGAGTATTTTGACATGATCATTTTCTAACTTCAAATCAAACTAGATGGACTGTGATTCTTAAAGGGAATCACATTAAAAGGTCTAATGTATAAATTAAAAAACTTAAATAGCATTAAAATATTAATGGCCTTTAAAACTAAAAACATTTCCAATGTAGACAGTGTCACCATCACCAATAACACTGACATTATGAACAAACCTTGGGTGGAAGATGGTTAAAAGGGTACCACTGTTGAGAGTCATAACGATGGCAAGAATATAAAATGTGGCTTATAGTAACCCGAGTGTTACACAGATTACACATTGGTGCATTAGTTCCAGATAAAAGAAAATGATGAATTAAAAAACTGTGACCAATGCATAGTCTAGTTAGAACAACCTCCTCTTTCCGATCCTTACGGAAGCAAGATGGCCAAAGTCTAATATAGGGTTTTATTTGGAAAAGCTTGTTTTCACATTACTCACTCCAAGTCAAATGCCAGCTGCCAAATAGTGACTGTATCAGCAGGTTTTAAAAATGTTTCCTGTAAGAAAAGACATACAGGATGATAGAAAGCAATCAGTGCTTTAACGTCATCCAGATTAGAATGTAAACCTCAACAGTTCCACTGTATAAAAGGTGGCCATTTTTATCTGTGTAAGTGAATTTGGTGGAAAACTCTTCTGTTTATGACCACATCATTTTTCTTTACTGTCTTTATTGAAAACCATTTATTTAGTGGAGAAACTAGTGAGAATCTCCAACTATGGGATGTTCTTTCAAATCCCTCTCAACAATAACTCCTTGTGATGAATTCAAATTAGCATGATGTGTAACCTCAATAGATATATCCCCAATCACCTTTGAATGCAAGAGTTCACTGTGTTCATATGGATGTTTCTACCAATATGTCACCAGACTGAAGCTTCTTTACTGATTTGAGAGCCAGCAAGTCCCTCTAGTCCTTTCTGAATTAAAAAGGGAGACATTTGCCCTTAAGGTTTGTCTGAAAGAGAATGTAGTATAAGAAAATGAGGTACAGGTGTTACAGATGTTGAAGATTGCTGCTCAGAATCTTCAATATGTGATGTTACCTATGGGACTTTTCACTATTTTATTTAAGTTTTTATTTGAAGGATACATAATTAAAAAAGGAATATTTCAATGCCCACTGATCCCACCCACCATGGAATGCAGCAATGCCAGGGTTTTGTGAGTACTATACCCAAACACCAACATCAGATATAATGTCCACAACACCCACTGAGAACATCCAACACTGGTACTTGGTTGACTCAAGCTTAAGTGGACCAGCCAGCTGAACCCACCCCCAAGGGGAGGCCACCCCAAGGCTACCTGTTTACAGGGAATTCAAGGTCAAAGTGATGCATGATGGTTGGACCCCTCAACCACCATGATCCTCTCTCCTCCCCTTCACAGGTTGCCACGCGCTGACAAACACGTGAGTGTGGATGTTTAGATCCCAGAGGGGTAAAGCTGAAAGAACAGAACCTTCCTGGGAGGTCCCCCACCACATACAGGAATCCACATCAAGGGTTAAAAGTTAGAATATGTTTAATGTATTGAACAACACAAGAAATTTTGGGGCTATTGTGAGTCCTGAAATACAGAAAGGAAGATAATTTCTGCAATGTTCATTGCACAAAAAATATGACGTGCAATTTCCCTCTCTGACAGCAGTCAACAGTAGCTACGCTACCCAGAAACCCTATATTAAAGTAATGCTCTAAACAAGTCCATACTGGTATAAAAATTTCAAAATTAGTTATTTTGTAGATGCTACTTCCAGAAAGAACACTATGTATAATGCTCAAATAACAGAATTAATAAAACAAAAATTTCATAATATAAAGTTGAATGAACACTGTTTAAGTTTTGTTCCATACTGTATGTGCCTCTGATGGTGACATGCTCCATCAGTT
>NC_134832.1:132812827-132876973 GCF_004210375.1 Tachypleus tridentatus | reverse complement strand
TTGTATCTCATACATTGGTTTGGCATTTTACGTTATATTCTACTTACATTACAAATCATTATCTTAGGCCTCGATGCTATATTCTGTGCATTTTGTTGCCTTTTATAACAACTGTATGGATTTCAAGTTAATAACGGATTGAGAACGCCACAGCCAAATAATGTTATATTATGTACTGTTTGGCGGCCGGTACAATGTGGTGGCTAAGGCGCTTAACTCGTAATCAAGGGTTGCGGGTTCGAACCTCCGTCGCATCAAACATGCGCTGCCGCTGGGGCGTTATAGTGTTACGGTCAATCCTTCTATTCGTTGGTTAAAGAGTTGGCGGTGAGTGGTGATGACTAGCTGCCTCCATTCTGATCTTACACTTCTGAATTAGGGAGGGTTAGGGCAGGTAGCCCTCGAGTAGCTCTGCGCGAAATTCAAAAAGAAAACCAAACTGTTTGTGGCCCATATTTCTTGTTTAGAAAGCCGTACGTTCCTTTCGTAAAGTCACTAAAATACTCACCTCAGAAGAACTTACTGTTTCGGTGTGTTCTGATAGCGTGAAAGTGACTAATGTAAAGGTAAAGGTGCAGGACAGCCTCAGAGCACTGTATGATGGGGTGGTGAATAGGCGTATCACGTGAAGTTTACCCCCCCTTCCATTATAAACTTAATGGATGAGTTCTTGTATACCACTCTATGGTTGAAGTACATGTTTATGTTTAAAAGTTGTTAACAGTGATGTGCGTTAGTACAATCGTAAAACTTGTGTTTATTGTACCTCTACCAGTGAAAAGTACACTTGATACGTCAATTAATTATACCGATACTTGCAAAAATATACAAAGTGTCAATCGTGATTGTTAAATGGTACAGCCGTTTTAAAAATGTTACGATAAATAAGCTAAAGAGATTTTATAATGCTCTAGGGGTATTATATATATCTCTATGTAGTAATTCAACTCTACAAAAGAGCACTATTGCACGTTAATTAAATATTTAATTAACATATGTTAAAATTATATATTATACATACAACATGTGTGCATGCTTTATTTAATGGTTACGTTACTTAACGGTAGAAGTAATTACAACAGGAGTGTTGTGTTACTTAAAGTTGACTAAACGTATGTGCGCTCAATGGCACAACAGTACATCTGCGAACTTGTACTGCTGAAAACCGGGTTTCGATACCCTTGTGAGCAGATCACATGATAGTCCCTTGTGTAGATTTGTATTTTAATAACAATCTAACTTAACGTCTGTCGCCATGTAGACATACACGATATAATGAAGTTAGTGAATTAAAATGAGGCATGAATAATGTACAGGGTGAATGAATTAAAGATACAAAAGAGTATATGAAAGTAAATCAAACAGTTAAATTTTACTTAGCACTAAGACTATAAAGCTAATTATAAATATATAAATATTGGCTAATAAACAGAGAAGAAAACGTGCACTTTCCCTCTGCCATTTGTTTGGTGAACGAAACGAAATCACGATCACCAGAGAAAAGGGAAGAGTGAATATATTCATTATGTTATCACAGCGCTGAAAATCTGAAACAAGAAACGTCACTGATTGTGGAGGGATCGATAGCCACGAGCCATCGAGGTAGCTTGTTCTGTATAATGGATGTTGTATCGCAGATTTTTTAAAACGTTTGGAGAACATTATAAATATAGACTTGCCATTTACTTGCGCGAGTGTATTTGTATCACTCATTTTTCCACGTTAACGGCTTACGACACAATATTTACAGTTAGAGCATCAAATGTATTTTCCTCAGCACGTAATGTACATAAAACTTCAGTTCTGAGAAATCACTTTCTTATCTTTATAGCAAACTACGTTTCTCAGATTGTAGATAGTAAACTTGTGTAGATAATTTTCAGAGGCAAGGGTAGAAATTTATAAAAGTGTTATATTTGGAAAAGAAAGGAAATGAGTGGCAAAATGATTGTGGGGATATGGAGGTATTTCCTCTTGAAAACATTTGTAATTTACACAACGTTATGGGTTTCATAATTTGTATATAATTGATATAACATTGGAGTTTAGTTTTGGGAGTATGATACCACTGTATACTCCGATGACTTTAGTAATGTAATAACGTCATCCATACTCAGTGATAAGATTTACGACGCAATATTTACATTTAGAGGCATCAGATGTATTTTCTAAACATAATGTACATATAATAGCTTATGATACTAGTTATTGGTTCGATCACTGGAACTGATACTCCAAAGAAGAGCTAAACTTGCAGCTTTGCTCTACAATCAAGCAAAAGGATTTTTGTAACTGCATTAACCGGTTACTGACATTGTATAAGTATGTAACATGAAGACAAATAGTTTCTATGCGATATAAAATAAAAGTTAGAAATAGAATGTGCCGAAAATATGTTTAATAAAATATAGGAAAAGAGATTTTTTGTTTGTTTGTTTTCATAAAACAAGATTATCGTCTTACTTTCCTGTGAATTGGAATTGAATGTCTGATTAACGTGTGCCATGAATTATTTTCGGAATTCTAGAAATGATTAAAACCAACAAACAACAGTGGGATGAACGGAGAAGGGGTATATTGTTGATGTACCTAACATCGTAATTCAAATATAGTCTTATGAAGGTGAATTTAAATCTAATGTCAGAATGTATCAGCGTGTATTTTATCAATACCAGATTACTATACTGAGTAGCAACTGGAATTAACCTGAAATTTCTCTCCATTTTTATACCATCCATTGCCGGTGGGGACTGATTTACGCTGAGGTGATTATATGGTTTTGCCTGTCGCAGGACTCAGTTTGGAAAAAATGGCCAAGAAAAGGTAAAGCCGCCCAATGTTATAATACAAAGGCGTAGAAAGTCTCATCAGTAATCACTGGGATTGACGACAGTACCCATCTTTTTTTACTCGTATGTTATTTTAGGGACAGTGTAATGAGTAATAATGTCATGTACCCACAAAGAGTTTGCGTATTAGTAGTGAAGACAAAAAAGTATTCGAAAGCCGTGGGAGCCCATGTGTAAATCAGGTTGTAAGTGAAGCCAAATTAAAGGGGTAAACATATAAAGAACTATACCGAGGTATCGTTGCTATAAAACGGATTGTGTCTTATGTATGTGATTGTCTATCAACGTTTTCCTTATGATGACCGAGAATTTACAAAGGTTCTTGAGCATAACGCAGGGAAACCTTAAGTTCCATACCTTATCCCTTTCCCTCTTTCACGAGTTTGAGAGCCGTTTAAAATTTCCCTCAGCTATTGGTGGCAAATGACACACGCACGTCGTACCACCATCACCGTAAAGGGGCAGAGTAAATGTCGCACGTGGGACAAACACCTTTGCCAGTACATTGTAAAAGCACTAAAACATTTAAATATATAGCCTATAAACTTAAGGAAACCCTACAAACATTACACTATTTCTGAAAAACTGAAATAAATATCAATGAATTTTACGTTGCATGTCGTATTTGTAAGGTGTTCCATTCAGAAAAATGTGTGTGTGTTTGTACCCTCACTCCTTCCGTGCCTATTGGACCAATTTCAGCAAAATTTGTATGTAAACTGTAAACTATGGGGATGTTCTAAGACGGTCAAATTAAACTTAACCATATTTTTTCTTTTAAAGCTTGTTGGCTAAAACTTCCAACCAACAGAGTCAGTCTTAGCAGGCTGACGTTTTAGGCAATGTTGGATATTAAATAAGGATTCAAGGTCAAAGTATGAAAGTTGCTGGATTGTTTCTCAAACAGCCGTGCTTTTCTCACCGTGAAGGAGATGAAACATGTTCAAGGATGGGATCACCTCAAAATCTTTTTGTTGTTGGTACACGGAAAGCAAACTGCAAGTGTTGTTTATCGAGAAACTTTGCCATAATTTTAAATGTTTTATATGTATATGTTCAAGTTATTATTTTGAAATATGTCATTGATGTTCAACTTGCATTGTTTTAATTAAGTTGATACATACCCCAAGAAATGACTGGTGTTTCAGCCTGTTATATGTGTATGATCACAAAACCTGCTTCGTGGAACATAAAATACTAACTAGCGCTTTTTAGGTGTATTACTGGATATAGCACCTTATGGATTTGTTTGCATCTCATTCTTCGTATACTTGAGTGTAATAATAAATATTAAGTTTCAGAATGACTTCTATTTAGTGTCTAGTTCTGAAGAAACTATATGGAGTTAGTTTTAGTTGGCACAAGCCAAATCGAGGAAACGACTGAACACCACTGATCTCTGATAAACACAGGCAGAGGGAATGATGGTGTATCCTTCATCTGTGTCCCTACTCACGGTCATGTGATAATTGACTTTTTTATGACGTTTGAGACGTATAATACCCGTGTACGTAACTTCCGCAGGTAGTAAAACATGTGGAGTAATCAGCGCCGCCCAGTGAGTCAATTTGACAAAAATATCCTGAGCACTTATTTTTGCATTTTGGGTTATGTTTCATGCAACTAGCGCCATCAAGCGAGCAAGAGCTACAACTACAGTACAAATTAGTACATTAAATTACACGTATATTAACATGATTTCTCGAACTCAGCGGTCTACTTATGTTGGTTTAAAAATGCGCTACTGAAATATAATTCCGTTTTCACTTAATTGTCTATTCGCTAATTTTTTCTGTTTTCTTTATTCTTTCTTCTTAATCATCTATTAGTCAGTGATGCTTATAATCGGTTAAGTTTCACTAGAATTTGTATATAAATTTGTTTTGTAGTTTTGGGATATCTGAACTATGCACCCCGTAGTCGCAAAACGATCTTATAATCTATGACCGTGAGTACGCGATAAAGTGAAAGCCAAATTCCACTCTTTGGTCAGGCAAGAATATTACGTGTATTGTTATCTATCTTCCATCTGGTTCAGTGCCAGTGATGGGCCACCCACAGCTTTATAGATTTGAACTTTATTTCTCCATTTTCGTTGTATCAGAAAGACAACAGCAAAAACTTATCACAACAACGCAAGTAGTTTTCAAAAGTTAATATATTAAGTGATAACGTGCAATAATGTTAGTAAATTAAATTTTAAACTTATATTATTTTAGTATATAATACTTTTTAAAATAACTAGTATAAAACTACAATACAACTTGAATGTATTTCATACAGTTCATATTTATTAAAGTGTGTTATTTTTGACTTATGCTTAACAAATGAATGTTATTGCAGCTCTCAGTGTTCGAGTCTCATTTATGCTCCGAGAATTAATTTAGTTTCTTCACCACTTCTATAGTCTGTAGGATGACTATACGTAGATATTTACTGTGCAACTTTTATTTACTAAAAACATAGAGCTTTTTCGCGTACTCTATGCTTTCGTACTTCTTCCAAGCACGATTCTGTACGTCAATGAGTAGTTCTTGCTCTACCAAACCAAGTAAGCTACATCTAACAACCTATATACAATGAAATACATGCGATGCTTAAAATGGTTTATTGTTGGTTTTGTATTCTCAGTATCTTCATTTAAAGCACGTCGAAAAGGTTGTTTGAAAAGTATTGAAGAAAAATCGTTTAGAAAGCACGTCCATGTCAATTGAACCACTCCCATAAGCATATCTCTTCGGTATGTTTTCAATCCACCTGCAGAGAAACAAAATACTGACTTCTTGCTCTAATTAACAATCAAATATCGCCTTCTCCAACTTCAAGTATACCAATACGACACTTAATAAACCTCGTGGAAATTGTTTATATAACAGGATTTTGCTGTTTTCCTTTTTTATAACAAACCTACAAAATTAACTAGTTACATAATGGAAATAAAATAAAAGTTAGTATTGTTCAGCACTTGAATTTGCTACTGATTACTAAAGTTCTTATTCAAATTCTGTTGTGGTTTAACGAAAAATAAACCCAATGGGCTGTTTCCAACCACTTTTCCAAAGGAATCAAACCTTGGATTCTAGAGTTTTAAGCGTTTATAGCTATTGCAGATTTCAAAAAGAAAAACAAACGTGTACAAAATGACAAACATGTTTACTATTTTCTCTTCTAAAACACAAAATATACAACACATTGAACTAAGTGAAGGTTTCACTTTATGCTAAAATATGAGAACAACATTTACGAGTATTAGTCCAAAAAATTTCGTAATATTTTTAATAAATATATTTCCGTAGTAATAACGCTAGAAACTGGGTTTAGATACTCGACGCAAATATATTGTATAACTTTGTGATGTTTTTTAATGTTCACTTTTCAAACATATCAATAAATCTGGCATTCTCACAAGAAAATCAAGTGTTGGATTCAAAATGTTCATCCACAATGTTAATGATAAAATACGTTTTGTTGAAACGTATTATAACTGAAAAAAAATACACTGGTGAGGTTTTCGTTAGCGAGAATTTTCTCATGATATTAATGAATAAACTTGCATCGTCCTAGTTCAATATTGTTTCTGTCAGCATAAAATGTTTTCTGGAGTCACAGCTTACAGGTTTCCCTGTATGTAAGCTTTGGGGGTTGATGTGCTGTACTGATATCTTTCTTTAAGAAATGAGTGTTACGTACATAACTTGTGGAGTTTTAATACAGTTCAAATTCATTTGATTATATAAATAATCATGAACATGCGTGCGTATGATTTTATAAATTTTAACATATCTTCATCAATCTGAACCGAACTTGCACAGTGTTAAAGGAGGGTTGGATCCCACTCGTAATTACGTATTGATAGAATGCTAGGGAGCAGTATGTCTTTCTTACGAGTATTGATACCTTTCTAGATTTTATTGCACTTTTAGTGGTTTTATTTATATAAAGAAGCACAATTTCCTGCATTTAGTATATATATAAAAAAGGAAAACGAGGCAGGTAAATATATGCCATGCTGAATGCTTCAGTTGCATTAAAATATGATTTTATTGAGAAAATTGGTGAAGTCCAAAATAATTAATTTCTGAAATACGAAGAGGAACCTCATAATTAGTATGAATACTTCTTGAATAGCCAGTTGGAATGTAAGTGAAATTGGAGACGGTAGAATGACAAAAGAAAACAAACGAACAGGAAGTAAAATAAATTAATTGGAAGTTAGTGTTAAAAATGAATATATCCATAGTGTATTTACTCTACAATAAATTAAATACAAGAAAGGCTCCGCGGCAGCCACTGGATGTTATAAAATGTTGAAATAATCCCACGACATAGAAATATAAGTACATAGAAAGTTTCAAAATAACTTGTTCTAAAGTATGGGATGTCTTAACTTTAGTCAATTAATGTGTAGGCTATGTATGTACAAAGATAATTCCACTTCGTGAAAGGTGGTAAAAGAACGCTCCTTTCACAACTGAATTA
The DNA here is from genome assembly GCF_004210375.1 of Tachypleus tridentatus. Lineage (NCBI taxonomy): Eukaryota > Metazoa > Arthropoda > Merostomata > Xiphosura > Limulidae > Tachypleus > Tachypleus tridentatus. The sequence goes on along the minus strand of NC_134832.1, from coordinate 132,869,645 downwards.
ATACAAAGACGGTTTAATTTTATTCTCGAACAACAGATGACAGCACATTCTCATCACTTGAACTTCTACGTATTTGTAAATCACAATCTGAATATTTATGTGTACATATTGTACGATGATACGAAGTTTAACGTTTTTTAGTTGTGGGTAAAATTGGCAAGCCTTATGTTAGTATTCAGGTTCGCTGAGGTCGAAAAGAAAACTGAAACGTTTTCACAAAATGCAGGTTTAGGACTGTTAAAAGAAGAGTATATTGAGTAAAGCCAAGGAGGATGAGAAAACAAGTTTAGTGTTAAATATGAACATCTTTGTTTCCTGTTTACTATTACTATTTTGTTAAATAAATCAGCCCGGTTTCTACTGTCACATGTCATCTAGTGCTGGAGGCTGCAAAACAAGCAAAAGTTATCAAATCCTTAGCTTGTGTATTAAAATCAATGTTCTACACGAAGTATTTACAGATTTATTACGTATTAGAACAGACTATTTTTACACAGAAACATAGTTGAGGAAAAAAAAAACATAATTCAGAGAAATGCCGTAATAATATACACGATAATATAAAATTTGTAACAAATAGGGGCTAAAACTGGTAATAGTAGAAAGGATATGTCGGTTCGAAAGTTCATGATTTGTGTTTTGTTTATTTCGTAAAAGTATCTAAATTGTTGGCGAGACGAGTGTTGTTGACAAGCTGTCTTCCTTCTCTGGTCTATCAGTTCAAGATTAGGAAAAGCTACACACAGAAATTCTTGTCCCGGCATGATGGGTTAAGGCCTTTCGACTCGTAATCCAAGGATCGCGGGTTCGAATCCCCGTCGCACCAAACATGCTCGCCCTATCAGCCTTGGGGCTGTTATAATGTGACGGTCACTCCTACTATTCGTTGGTAAAAGAGCAGCCCAAGAGTTGGCGGTGATGACTAGCTGCCTTCTTACATTGCAAAATTAGGGACGGCTAGCGCAGATAACCCTCGTGTAGCTTTGCGCAAAATTCCAAAACAAACAAAAAGTCTTTTGGGCGAAAGAAAGAGATATTTTAAAGTGCATTTAAACAGAGCATTTAACAAACGAGTAGGAGCTTTATTAGAGATATTGTTTTTATTGGTTTCAAAGTGATAACTCGGGTTTCATGCTGATAAAAGTTACATTGTGATAATTGTTTCCTGCTAAATTATTCAGTTGTTGACGATTTAGTTTTTCTTTATTATTTGTCTCAACCGTTTGCACAGTTTCAAAATTCGAATTTTGTTTGTTTCTTGTTAAACACGAGGTTACCCTATTCACTATCTGTGCTACGTTCTGCACGAGAATCGAAAGTTGGTTTCTAGACTAACGAGCCTCCGTGCTTGTCAATCCCCCTTCCCGCCTCACCACAGCAGTGTGTTTTCGGACTTACAACGCCAGAAACTGGGCTTCGATTCCCGTGGTGGACAGAGCACAGATAACCCATGGTGTGAAGCTTTGTGCTCAACTTGAAACAAAGAAACTTAGCGCTTAGTCACTTGGAGTTCCAAACTCGTTATTATAAATGCTTACAAGTTTCCAGATTGGAAAAATTAGTCCATATTGAATACAAGTGTTTACTTTGTCTAATTGATTTATAAAGTAAATGGAGTTAGATGTTGTACACATTTTAATCTAAAGTTTTAGCTGTTTGGTATCCTTACCGATCACCCAATTAATTGGAAAAATGGCAAACTTACGTCATCATGAAACGTGACAGTCTTCTCATAACAAAACAATTAACGGATATAAACTTCATATTTACTACTTACATTACAAGATATGAACGCACCAGAAAAAACCGTAATTAACAAAAACTAGCTTTATTTATATAAAAATATAACGTTGACTAGGATAAGACGATTAAGAACAACTTTCATATTATACATACATTCTGAAGAAAATAAATTAAAATGAAGCACGTGAGAAAATATTGTTCCGAAAATGTGTTATATGATTTATCACATGTTTTAGTTTTACATTATATACAGTTTATTATATTTTCTACAATTAATCCACTTCTTCAACCGTTGGACCAGATCGTGAACTCTTAGAAGTATTTCGAGAATCAGTTGTTTGATGGAGTTTGGTCATAATAGGACTACATTCTTGTTGAACTTCTTTAAGTTTATACTCAAATTCATCCTTCTCTGCTAGGCTGTTGTTGTCTATCCACCTAATCGTGTCCTCGCACTTTTGGTTAACTTTCTCTTTGTCAGCAGATGACAATTTTTCGCCACTTTCATTGACTGCCTGTTTTACACTATACACGTAACTCTCTAGCTGATTACGAGCACTTACTCTTTCTCGCTGTTTTTCGTCTTCTTGTTGGTACTTTTCAGCGTCTGCTAGCATCCTATCAATCTCGTCCTTCGACAGTCGTCCTTTCTCGTTGGTGATCCTTATACTTTCAGCCTTTCCTGTGCTCTTATCCTTGGCCGAGACATGCAGAATGCCGTTTGCATCAATATCAAAAGTCACCTCAATCTGAGGCACACCACGAGGTGCTGGAGGTATACCCATCAGTTCAAACTTCCCCAACAGATGGTTGTCTTTGGTCATTGCTCTTTCTCCCTCAAATACCTGGATGGTGACTCCAGGTTGGTTGTCAGAATAGGTCGTAAAAACCTGTGAGGTCTTGCAAGGGATTCTGGAATTTCGTTCTACAATTTTGGTCATTACTCCTCCAGCAGTCTCTATACCAAGAGACAAAGGTGCTACATCTACTAGTAACACGTCCTTGATGTTATGACTGGTATCACCACTCAACACGGCTGCCTGGACTGCAGCTCCATAGGCCACAGCTTCGTCAGGGTTGATCGACATACATAGATCTTTACCATTGAAGAAATCCTTTAACAACTTCTGGATTTTGGGGATCCGAGTGGATCCTCCAACGAGAACTATTTCACTAATCCTATGCTTGTCCATCTTGGCATCAGAAAGAGCTCGCTCAACAGGTTCCAGTGTACCTCGAAAGAGGTCCATACACAGTTCTTCAAACCTGGCACGGCTGATTTTGCTGTAGAAGTCGATGCCTTCAAAGAGGGCGTCAATCTCAATAGAAGCTTCTGTACTGCTGGACAGTGTTCGCTTGGCTCTTTCACAAGCAGTTCTCAGTCTCCGAAGAGCACGAGGACTCTTGTGCAGATCCCTTTTGTGCTTTCTCTTGAACTCTTCTACAAAATGGCTAACCATCCTGTTATCAAAGTCCTCACCACCCAGATGCGTATCACCAGCAGTGGCTCTTACTTCAAACATTGAACCTTCGTCAATGGTGAGTATTGACACGTCAAAGGTCCCACCTCCTAGATCATATACGAGGATATGCTTTTCACCTTGAAGATTTTTATCGAGACCGTATGCTAATGCAGCAGCTGTTGGTTCATTGATAATTCTCAGTACATTAAGTCCAGCAATAGCTCCAGCATCCTTGGTAGCTTGTCTCTGGGAATCATTGAAGTAAGCTGGAACTGTGATTACTGCATCTTTCACCGGCTGGCCAAGGTAGGCTTCAGCGGTTTCTTTCATCTTTGTTAGAACCATGGCACTGATTTCTTCAGGATTGAATAGCTTATTTTCCCCTTTAAATGAAACTTTCACTTTTGGCTTACCGTCTTGATTAACGACAGTGAAAGGCCAGTGCTTCAGGTCTTGCTGGATCTTTGGATCATCATACCGACGGCCGATGAGTCTCTTGGCGTCAAATACTGAGTTTTCGGGATTCAGAGATACTTGGGATTTTGCTGCATCTCCAATCAATCGCTCTGTATCTGTAAAGGCAACGTAACTTGGCGTTGTTCTGTTACCCTGATCATTGGCAATGATCTCGACTTTTCCGTTTTGGAAAACTCCCACACAAGAGTAAGTTGTTCCGAGGTCAATACCAATCGCTGGTACTCTTTCACACGACATGTTTCCTTGTATAAGTCAGACTTTTCAACTTAATATGCACTATCAGAACTGTTAACAGCAAGTAATTCGAAAATTCTTTCAAGTACTACTCGATTGCAGAACGTTTTCGAACTCTTCGTTGAGCGCAATATTTATATTCTTTGTAACTTTTCTCGAAGTTTCTCGAACGTTGACTCATAATGCTGTTTAGACAGCGCCCTCCCGCGTGTTCTTTAGCCAATCACGGCTTTCCTTCTAGCTAACAGTAGGTGTACTATCCTCTTGAGGTAGCTTCGGGAAAATTCTCGACAAGTAATGTATGTGTAGCATGCAAATGTTTTACCTTATCGAAGGAATGCAATTCGAACAGTTTAGTTTTCACAGATCATTTGTGTTTAACTTCAAAAGATTTGATTTGAATAGAAATGCAGGTTAGTAATTAGGTCTACAGACGGAGATGGACGTTTCTGCCGAAGTGTCGACATTTACTCCATTTCGTAAAGTAGGCCTAATTTACGGTGTTTATAAATTTTCACCATCACAATGAGATTAAAAGTTAGTACTGATACGTTCCGAATATAAAATTAGCATATCATACGTGCTATTACGCTGTGTTATATACACTGAGAGTTTACGAATAATGTGTTAAGTAAAGTAAAGCTAGAACTAGTATTAAACTTTGTGTTTCGAAAAAATAGTTGATAAAAGAGCTTGTTTCTGTTGGTTTTTTTTATTTTTATTAAGAACTTGTGATCAGAGTAAAGTGACTATAAATAAATGTTTATTAAAACTCGAACATCTTAATGTCGCAAGGAAATATATAGTGAAATAGAAAAGAAGCCTGTACGTGATATTCATTTACCTGTATCTATAGCTATATGGCCATACGGACCTCCATGGTCTTTTAAAACTATTATGCAACTAATTACTTGTGATTTCTTTACGACATTATTGATCGTGTTTCCCTAACAGCATGCGAGTTCCATAAAATAGTGTATAATATGATATCAGTGTAACAATCAGACAAATATTTTACTTTTTTTAATTTTTCAAAGTTTGTAAGTGTTGACGCTTGAAAAACGTGATGAAGAGGCAAGCTCTGCTGTCAAAACATTTGTTTACGTTACACAATTTACTAGAAATAACCTTGTGTTGTAGTCCAGTTCCTTTTTAAACTGTCCAGATTTAGTTGGTGCCCATTAATGATATTTTATTCTACTAATTTATTAGTCCATTTTATTTTTAGTGATGAATATGGTTGAAGTGAGACGGCATGTTTCAAGATGTTCTAACATGAAGTTAGTTTTAAGAATTAAATTAATGAACTGCCAAAGTCTGAATTGGAGGAAATCATTACTCAATCAGCATAGTGTGCAACAAAGACAGCGTTTTCACTTGCATTTGTGAGGAATGTAATCATTACGTATTTTGAATGGCAAAAAAGACCAGTTTTATTAATTGTTTGATTTTAATTGAATTGAACGTGGTAACTGTGTGTGAGGCACAAGAATACATTTAATAAATACATATATAAACATATTATTGCTTTATGTGATTTAAGAAGTATGATGCTGAAAGCTTTTTGAAATTGTAAGCAATATAATCACAGTTTAACTCCTCAACTTAACTGACTTTTAATCTAAAGAAGTAATACATTGAGGTAGGTAAAAGTCAGTTGGAGTAGTAATGTGAACTTGAATAATGAAAATAAATTTCTCAAACTTGTAGTAACATTTCATTTTGGAGTTTATACGTAAATTTTTCTAATTCTAATTTGCAAGTATTGCTCATTTTTAGAATATTTTAATGCAAAGAGAGAGGTGTCACATGGTCCATCTTTGATCCAAGGTTTACATATTTTGTAATTTCATTGATAAACAGTGTGCAACATTAGCTAACCTCAACGGATAATTGCATATACGAGTACATGGTAAAGCATCTGTTATATATTGAGATTTGACAACAGTTTCTAACAGGTTAGTAGTAATCATCTTTGTATGTTGTTTCCAATTTAAGTTATAATGACTTTCATTTTTTAACTGATCTGCTTTGATTGCTAATGTTGCTGATGTGCCAGAGCAGAATGTTTGCAATCCTGCTCTTTGTATTAGTCAGATTTCAAGCAAGTACTTGTAAAATTAAAAATTTGGCCGAAACAAACAAACAAACTGTATAGAATTTAAGATCTAATGTGGGGAACTTCCATGCCTTCCTGGAACTAACCTCGGTGATATTAATTACAGTAAAGCTATTTATTAGATTCTAGGGAAGGTTTATTTAAGTGGTGGTGATGGGGCTTCTTTCTTTTAAGAATTCTAAAATGTGAAAGATATTTAGTTACATGTTTTTGTTTTGAAGATGTATATATCGAAGCAAAGAAATAAAATATATCAATTAGAGTCACTTGTTGTCATTTGGATTATTTTGTAGAACAATATAAACGAAATACATATTTGAAGCTTGTTAATTACTATATGTGTGTGGCAAGATAAATATTCATTTGCTAAAGTACTATATGAATGATCACAACAGTTGTAACTTTAAATCCTGTTATTTCTGAAGGATCTAGTTCCTAATTAATAGACCAACTAGATTAATTTTAATGTGTTGTAATTTAACTGATAACATCTCTACCAAGAATTCTTTGAATCTGGCTACAGGGAGCATAATAAATAACTCATATCTGATCATATATCAGTACTTATTCAAAGTCAGTCTGTTAGCCTATCTAGATGCTTCAGCAAATCAACAATAAAGGATATGAGACATTTTTTGGAAGGTGCATTTAAATGATTTCAGATGGTGTGGATGATGCCTTCAAAGAACTGTTTAAAAATTTTAGTAATGGATGAGAAGAAAGGAAAGTAGGCTGACCACTAAACCATGGTTATTTCAATTTATATTTATTAAGATGTAAAAAACACAGTACTTGCATGGAAATGAGATGAGAAAAACAAACAGACTTGTGAAAGATATCAACAAGAAATTTCGAAAAGAACTTAATAAAGGGTAAGAATAAAAAATATAACACAAAACACTTGCAGGGTAGTTGCAACGTGGTTTACACTAAACATTAGATGTATATGTACTCGCCTAAAGTTTACTCAAATTCTATAAAATTAATGATTTGATCTGGTTTAACTTTGTGATGTTTTAATGTTCACTTTTCTACCATACGAGTAAATCTGGCATTCTCACTAGAAAATCAAGTGTTGGATTCAAAATGTTCATTTACAATGTTAATGATAAAATACGTTTTCTTGAAACGTGTTACTACTGATGACGTCTTTATTTGATAATGCAACGAATAATCGTGAAGCTATCCATAACCTCAAAGTGTATCAAGAAATTTATCAAAATATGTATTCATGTTCTATCTTCTAGCCTATGTGAATTACTTAATAATTATGCATTACCAGAGGCTTTAAAGACAGCAAAAATAATTTTCTAGTTAAATTCTTTACACGATGCATTTTAATATCACTTCATTGTAGAAAGATTCTGAATAGTTGATTTACATTAAATTTACGTCTTTCTTTTTAACAGTATCAAAATTTCAAATAATTCACCATTATTAATGGCCTGAAATGGGAATATAGTGTCAATACATTTCGTAATCAATGCCAATAAGAAGAAGGAAAATTGGTGAACTTGCATAGATGTAAAATGATGTACAACTGAAAAGACATCACTGGTGAAATCATGTAAATGCAATTTTGATTAACCTTACGAGTTTGAAAATGTTAAGAACATGGAAAAGTAATAATTTAATAGGAGAATAAATTTATTACGCCGCATTTGTCAAAATTTGGTAGTTAAATGTTACCCAGTCATTGAGAGATGAGGCTGTCAATATGTAACCTTTCACATTTTTCTGTATTGAAACTGGTCGACATGTATATTATGTTTTCCTATTCTTAACTAAAAAAATACACTGGGTGAGGTTTTCGTTAGCGAGAATTTTCTCATGATATTAATGAATAAACTTGCATCGTCCTAGTTCAATATTGTTTCTGTCAGCATAAAATGTTTTCTGGAGTCACAGCTTACAGGTTTCCCTGTATGTAAGCTTTGGGGGTTGATGTGCTGTACTGATATCTTTCTTTAAGAAATGAGTGTTACGTACATAACTTGTGGAGTTTTAATACAGTTCAAATTCATTTGATTATATAAATAATCATGAACATGCGTGCGTATGATTTTATAAATTTTAACATATCTTCATCAATCTGAACCGAACTTGCACAGTGTTAAAGGAGGGTTGGATCCCACTCGTAATTACGTATTGATAGAATGCTAGGGAGCAGTATGTCTTTCTTACGAGTATTGATACCTTTCTAGATTTTATTGCACTTTTAGTGGTTTTATTTATATAAAGAAGTGATAAAAAGAAGCACAATTTCCTGCATTTAGTATATATATAAAAAGGAAAACGAGGCAGGTAAATATATGCCATGCTGAATGCTTCAGTTGCATTAAAATATGATTTTATTGAGAAAATTGGTGAAGTCCAAAATAATTAATTTCTGAAATACGAAGAGGAACCTCATAATTAGTATGAATACTTCTTGAATAGCCAGTTGGAATGTAAGTGAAATTGGAGACGGTAGAATGATTAAAGAAAACAAACGAACAGGAAGTAAAATAAATTAATTGGAAGTTAGTGTTAAAAATGAATATATCCATAGTGTATTTACTCTACAATAAATTAAATACAAGAAAGGATCCGCGGCAGCCACTGGATGTTATAAAATGTTGAAATAATCCCACGACATAGAAATATAAGTACATAGAAAGTTTCAAAATAACTTGTTCTAAAGTATGGGATGTCTTAACTTTAGTCATTTAATGTGTAGGCTATGTATGTACAAAGATAATTCCACTTCGTGAAAGGTGGTAAAAGAACGCTCATTTCACAACTGAATTAATAGAAAGACGGTTTAATTTTATTCTCGAACAACAGATGACAGCACATTCTCATCACTTGAACTTCTACGTATTTGTAAATCACAATCTGAATATTTATGTGTACATATTGTACGATGATACGAAGTTTAACGTTTTTAGTTGTGGGTAAAATTGGCAAGCCTTATGTTAGTATTCAGGTTCGCTGAGGTCGAAAAGAAAACTGAAACGTTTTCACAAAATGAAGGTTTAGGGCTGTTAAAAGAAGAGTATATTGAGTAAAGCCAAGGAGGATGAGAAAACAAGTTTAGTGTTAAATATGAACATCTTTGTTTCCTGTTTACTATTACTATTTTGTTAAATAAATCAGCCCGGTTTCTACTGTCACATGTCATCTAGTGCTGGAGGCTGCAAAACAAGCAAAAGTTATCAAATCCTTAGCTTGTGTATTAAAATGAATGTTCTACACGAAGTATTTACAGATTTGTTACGTATTAGAACAGACTATTTTTACACAGAAACATAGTTGAGAAAAAAAACATAATTCAGAGAAATGCCGTAATAATATACACGATAATATAAAATTTGTAACAGATAGGGGCTAAAACTGGTAATAGTAGAAAGGATATGTCGGTTCGAAAGTTCATGATTTGTGTTCTGTTTATTTCGTAAAAGTATCTAAATTGTTGGCGAGACGAGTGTTGTTGACGAGCTGTCTTCCTTCTCTGGTCTATCAGTTCAAAATTAGGAAAAGGTACACACATAAATTCTTGTCCCGGCGTGATGGGTTAAGGCCTTTCGACTCGTAATCCGAGGGTCGCGGGTTCGAATCCCCGTCGCACCAAACATGCTCGCCCTATCAGCCGTGGAGCTGTTATAATGTGACGGTCACTCCCACTATTCGTTGGTAAAAGAGCAGCCCAAGAGTTGGCGGTGATGACTAGCTGCCTTCTTTCATTGCAAAATTAGGGACGGCTAGAGCAGATAACCCTCGTGTAGCTTTGCGCAAAATTCCAAAACAAACAGAAAGTCTTTTGGGCGAAAGAAAGAAATATTTTAAAGTGCATTTAAACAGAGCATTTAACAAACGAGTAGGAGCTTTATTAGAGATATTGTTTTTTATTGGTTTCAAAGTGATAACTCGGGTTTCATGCTGATAAAAGTTACATTGTGATAATTGTTTCCTGCTAAATTATTCAGTTGTTGACGATTTAGTTTTTGTTTATTATTTGTCTCAACCGTTTGCACAGTTTCAAAATTCGAATTTTGTTTGTTTCTTGTTAAACACGAGGTTACCCTATTCACTATCTGTGCTACGTTCTGCACGAGAATCGAAAGTTGGTTTCTAGAGTAACGAGCCTCCGTGCTTGTCAATCCCCCTCCCCGCCTCACCACAGCAGTGTGTGTTCGGACTTACAACGCCAGAAACTGGGCTTCGATTCCCGTGGTGGACAGAGCACAGATAACCCATTGTGTGAAGCTTTGTGCTCAACTTGAAACAAAGAAACTTAGCGCTTAGTCACTTGGAGTTCCAAACTCGTTATTATAAATGCTTACAAGTTTCCAGATTGGAAAAATTAGTCCATATTGAATACAAGTGTTTACTTTGTCTAATTGATTTATAAAGTAAATGGAGTTAGATGTTGTACACATTTTAATCTAAAGTTTTAGCTGTTTGGTATCCTTACCGATCACCCAATTAATTGGAAAAATGGCAAACTTACGTCATCATGAAACGTGACAGTCCTCTCATAAAAAAACAACAAAACAATTAACGGATATAAACTTCATATTTACTACTTACATTACAAGATATGAACGCACCAGAAAAACCGTAATTAACAAAACTAGCTTTATTTATATAAAAATATAACGTTGACTAGGCTAAGACGATTAAGAACAACTTTCATATTATACATACATTCTGATGAAAATAAATTAAAATGAAGCACGTGAGAAAATATTGTTCCGAAAATGTGTTATATGATTTATCACATGTTTTTAGTTTTTACATTATATACAGTTTATTATATTTTCTACAATTAATCCACTTCTTCAACCGTTGGACCAGATCGTGAACTCTTAGAAGTATTTCGAGAATCAGTTGTTTGATGGAGTTTGGTCATAATAGGACTACATTCTTGTTGAACTTCTTTAAGTTTATACTCAAATTCATCCTTCTCTGCTAGGCTGTTGTTGTCTATCCACCTAATCGTGTCCTCGCACTTTTGGTTAACTTTCTCTTTGTCAGCAGATGACAATTTTTCGCCACTTTCATTGACTGCCTGTTTTACACTATACACGTAACTCTCTAGCTGATTACGAGCACTTACTCTTTCTCGCTGTTTTTCGTCTTCTTGTTGGTACTTTTCAGCGTCTGCTAGCATCCTATCAATCTCGTCCTTCGACAGTCGTCCTTTCTCGTTGGTGATCCTTATACTTTCAGCCTTTCCTGTGCTCTTATCCTTGGCCGAGACATGCAGAATGCCGTTTGCATCAATATCAAAAGTCACCTCAATCTGAGGCACACCACGATGTGCTGGAGGTATACCCATCAGTTCAAACTTCCCCAACAGATGGTTGTCTTTAGTCATTGCTCTTTCTCCCTCAAATACCTGGATGGTGACTCCAGGTTGGTTGTCAGAATAGGTCGTAAAAACCTGTGAGGTCTTGCAAGGGATTCTGGAATTTCGTTCTACAATTTTGGTCATTACTCCTCCAGCAGTCTCTATACCAAGAGACAAAGGTGCTACATCTACTAGTAACACGTCCTTGATGTTATGACTGGTATCACCACTCAACACGGCTGCCTGGACTGCAGCTCCATAGGCCACAGCTTCGTCAGGGTTGATCGACATACATAGATCTTTACCATTGAAGAAATCCTTTAACAACTTCTGGATTTTGGGGATCCGAGTGGATCCTCCAACGAGAACTATTTCACTAATCCTATGCTTGTCCATCTTGGCATCAGAAAGAGCTCGCTCAACAGGTTCCAGTGTACCTCGAAAGAGGTCCATACACAGTTCTTCAAACCTGGCACGGCTGATTTTGCTGTAGAAGTCGATGCCTTCAAAGAGGGCGTCAATCTCAATAGAAGCTTCTGTACTGCTGGACAGTGTTCGCTTGGCTCTTTCACAAGCAGTTCTCAGTCTCCGAAGAGCACGAGGACTCTTGTGCAGATCCCTTTTGTGCTTTCTCTTGAACTCTTCTACAAAATGGCTAACCATCCTGTTATCAAAGTCCTCACCACCCAGATGCGTATCACCAGCAGTGGCTCTTACTTCAAACATTGAACCTTCGTCAATGGTGAGTATTGACACGTCAAAGGTCCCACCTCCTAGATCATATACGAGGATATGCTTTTCACCTTGAAGATTTTATCGAGACCGTATGCTAATGCAGCAGCTGTTGGTTCATTGATAATTCTCAGTACATTAAGTCCAGCAATAGCTCCAGCATCCTTGGTAGCTTGTCTCTGGGAATCATTGAAGTAAGCTGGAACTGTGATTACTGCATCTTTCACCGGCTGGCCAAGGTAGGCTTCAGCGGTTTCTTTCATCTTTGTTAGAACCATGGCACTGATTTCTTCAGGATTGAATAGCTTATTTTCCCCTTTAAATGAAACTTTCACTTTTGGCTTACCGTCTTGATTAACGACAGTGAAAGGCCAGTGCTTCAGGTCTTGCTGGATCTTTGGATCATCATACCGACGGCCGATGAGTCTCTTGGCGTCAAATACTGAGTTTTCGGGATTCAGAGATACTTGGGATTTTGCTGCATCTCCAATCAATCGCTCTGTATCTGTAAAGGCAACGTAACTTGGCGTTGTTCTGTTACCCTGATCATTGGCAATGATCTCGACTTTTCCGTTTTGGAAAACTCCCACACAAGAGTAAGTTGTTCCGAGGTCAATACCAATCGCTGGTACTCTTCACACGACATGTTTCCTTGTATAAGTCAGACTTTTCAACTTAATATGCACTATCAGAACTGTTAACAGCAAGTAATTCGAAAATTCTTTCAAGTACTACTCGATTGCAGAACGTTTTCGAACTTTTCGTTGAGCGCAATATTTATATTCTTTGTAACTTTTCTCGAAGTTTCTCGAACGTTGACTCATAATGCTTTTAGACAGCGCCCTCCCGCGTGTTCTTTAGCCAATCACGGCTTTCCTTCTAGCTAACAGTAGGTGTACTATCCTCTTGAGGTAGCTTCGGGAAAATTCTCGACAAGTAATGTACGTGTAGCGTGCAAATGTTTTACCTTATCGAAGGAATGCAATTCGAACAGTTTAGTTTTCACAGATCATTTGTGTTTAACTTCAAAAGATTTGATTTGAATAGAAATGCAGGTTAGTAATTAGGTCTACAGACGGGAGATGGACGTTTCTGCCGAAGTGTCGACATTTACTCCATTTCGTAAAGTAGGCCTAATTTACGGTGTTTATAAATTTTCACCATCACAATGAGATTAAAAGTTAGTACTGATACGTTCCGAATATAAAATTAGCATATCATACGTGCTATTACGCTGTGTTATATACACTGAGAGTTTACGAATAATGTGTTAAGTAAAGTAAAGCTAGAACTAGTATTAAACTTTGTGTTTCGAAAAAATAGTTGATAAAAGAGCTTGTTTCTGTTGGTTTTTTTTATTTTTATTAAGAACTTGTGATCAGAGTAAAGTGACTATAAATAAATGTTTATTAAAACTCGAACATCTTAATGTCGCAAGGAAATATATAGTGAAATAGAAAAGAAGCCTGTACGTGATATTCATTTACCTGTATCTATAGCTATATGGCCATACGGACCTCCATGGTCTTTTAAAACTATTATGCAACTAATTACTTGTGATTTCTTTACGACATTATTGATCGTGTTTCCCTAACAGCATGCGAGTTCCATAAAATAGTGTATAATATGATATCAGTGTAACAATCAGACAAATATTTTACTTTTTTTAATTTTTCAAAGTTTGTAAGTGTTGACGCTTGAAAAACGTGATGAAGAGGCAAGCTCTGCTGTCAAAACATTTGTTTACGTTACACAATTTACTAGAAATAACCTTGTGTTGTAGTCCAGTTCCTTTTTAAACTGTCCAGATTTAGTTGGTGCCCATTAATGATATTTTATTCTACTAATTTATTAGTCCATTTTATTTTAGTGATGAATATGGTTGAAGTGAGACGGCATGTTTCAAGATGTTCTAACATGAAGTTAGTTTTAAGAATTAAATTAATGAACTGCCAAAGTCTGAATTGGAGGAAATCATTACTCCAATCAGCATAGTGTGCAACAAAGACAGCGTTTTCACTTGCATTTGTGAGGAATGTAATCATTACGTATTTTGAATGGCAAAAAGACCAGTTTTATTAATTGTTTGATTTTAATTGAATTGAACGTGGTAACTGTGTGTGAGGCACAAGAATACATTTAATAAATACATATATAAACATATTATTGCTTTATGTGATTTAAGAAGTATGATGCTGAAAGCTTTTTGAAATTGTAAGCAATATAATCACAGTTTAACTCCTCAACTTAACTGACTTTTAATCTAAAGAAGTAATACATTGAGGTAGGTAAAAGTCAGTTGGAGTAGTAATGTGAACTTGAATAATGAAAATAAATTTCTCAAACTTGTAGTAACATTTCATTTTGGAGTTTATACGTAAATTTTTCTAATTCTAATTTGCAAGTATTGCTCATTTTTAGAATATTTTAATGCAAAGAGAGAGGTGTCACATGGTCCATCTTTGATCCAAGGTTTACATATTTTGTAATTTCATTGATAAACAGTGTGCAACATTAGCTAACCTCAACGGATAATTGCATATACGAGTACATGGTAAAGCATCTGTTATATATTGAGATTTGACAACAGTTTCTAACAGGTTAGTAGTAATCATCTTTGTATGTTGTTTCCAATTTAAGTTATAATGACTTTCATTTTTTTAACTGATTGCTAATGTTGCTGATGTGCCAGAGCAGAATGTTTGCAATCCTGCTCTTTGTATTAGTCAGATTTCAAGCAAGTACTTGTAAAATTAAAAATTTGGCCGAAACAAACAAACAAACTGTATAGAATTTAAGATCTAATGTGGGGAACTTCCATGCCTTCCTGGAACTAACCTCGGTGATATTAATTACAGTAAAGCTATTTATTAGATTCTAGGGAAGGTTTATTTAAGTGGTGGTGATGGGGCTTCTTTCTTTTAAGAATTCTAAAATGTGAAAGATATTTAGTTACATGTTTTTTGTTTTGAAGATGTATATATCGAAGCAAAGAAATAAAATATGTCAATTAGAGTCACTTGTTGTCATTTGGATTATTTTGTAGAACAATATAAACGAAATACATATTTGAAGCTTGTTAATTACTATATGTGTGTGGCAAGATAAATATTCATTTGCTAAAGTACTATATGAATGATCACAACAGTTGTAACTTTAAATCCTGTTATTTCTGAAGGATCTAGTTCCTAATTAATAGACCAACTAGATTAATTTTAATGTGTTGTAATTTAACTGATAACATCTCTACCAAGAATTCTTTGAATCTGGCTACAGGGAGCATAATAAATAACTCATATCTGATCATATATCAGTACTTATTCAAAGTCAGTCTGTTAGCCTATCTAGATGCTTCAGCAAATCAACAATAAAGGATATGAGACATTTTTTGGAAGGTGCATTTAAATGATTTCAATTAATATAGAAACAGATGGTG
The DNA here is from genome assembly GCF_004210375.1 of Tachypleus tridentatus. Taxonomy (NCBI): domain Eukaryota; kingdom Metazoa; phylum Arthropoda; class Merostomata; order Xiphosura; family Limulidae; genus Tachypleus; species Tachypleus tridentatus. Next base: position 132,854,106 of record NC_134832.1, on the reverse strand, counting down.
TGGATGATGCCTTCAAAGAACTGTTTAAAAATTTTAGTAATGGATGAGAAGAAAGGAAAGTAGGCTGACCACTAAACCATGGTTATTTCAATTTATATTTATTAAGATGTAAAAAACACAGTACTTGCATGGAAATGAGATGAGAAAAACAAACAGACTTGTGAAAGATATCAACAAGAAATTTCGAAAAGAACTTAATAAAGGGTAAGAATAAAAAATATAACACAAAACACTTGCAGGGTAGTTGCAACGTGGTTTACACTAAACATTAGATGTATATGTACTCGCCTAAAGTTTACTCAAATTCTATAAAATTAATGATTTGATCTGGTTTAACTTTGTGATGTTTTTAATGTTCACTTTTCTACCATACGAGTAAATCTGGCATTCTCACTAGAAAATCAAGTGTTGGATTCAAAATGTTCATTTACAATGTTAATGATAAAATACGTTTTCTTGAAACGTGTTACTACTGATGACGTCTTTATTTGATAATGCAACGAATAATCGTGAAGCTATCCATAACCTCAAAGTGTATCAAGAAATTTATCAAAATATGTATTCATGTTCTATCTTCTAGCCTATGTGAATTACTTAATAATTATGCATTACCAGAGGCTTTAAAGACAGCAAAAATAATTTTCTAGTTAAATTCTTTACACGATGCATTTTAATATCACTTCATTGTAGAAAGATTCTGAATAGTTGATTTACATTAAATTTACGTCTTTCTTTTAACAGTATCAAAATTTCAAATAATTCACCATTATTAATGGCCTGAAATGGGAATATAGTGTCAATACATTTCGTAATCAATGCCAATAAGAAGAAGGAAAATTGGTGAACTTGCATAGATGTAAAATGATGTACAACTGAAAAGACATCACTGGTGAAATCATGTAAATGCAATTTTGATTAACCTTACGAGTTTGAAAATGTTAAGAACATGGAAAAGTAATAATTTAATAGGAGAATAAATTTATTACGCCGCATTTGTCAAAATTTGGTAGTTAAATGTTACCCAGTCATTGAGAGATGAGGCTGTCAATATGTAACCTTTCACATTTTTCTGTATTGAAACTGGTCGACATGTATATTATGTTTTCCTATTCTTAACTAAAAAAATACACTGGGTGAGGTTTTCGTTAGCGAGAATTTTCTCATGATATTAATGAATAAACTTGCATCGTCCTAGTTCAATATTGTTTCTGTCAGCATAAAATGTTTTCTGGAGTCACAGCTTACAGGTTTCCCTGTATGTAAGCTTTGGGGGTTGATGTGCTGTACTGATATCTTTCTTTAAGAAATGAGTGTTACGTACATAACTTGTGGAGTTTTAATACAGTTCAAATTCATTTGATTATATAAATAATCATGAACATGCGTGCGTATGATTTTATAAATTTTAACATATCTTCATCAATCTGAACCGAACTTGCACAGTGTTAAAGGAGGGTTGGATCCCACTCGTAATTACGTATTGATAGAATGCTAGGGAGCAGTATGTCTTTCTTACGAGTATTGATACCTTTCTAGATTTTATTGCACTTTTAGTGGTTTTATTTATATAAAGAAGTGATAAAAAAGAAGCACAATTTCCTGCATTTAGTATATATATAAAAAGGAAAACGAGGCAGGTAAATATATGCCATGCTGAATGCTTCAGTTGCATTAAAATATGATTTTATTGAGAAAATTGGTGAAGTCCAAAATAATTAATTTCTGAAATACGAAGAGGAACCTCATAATTAGTACGAATACTTCTTGAATAGCCAGTTGGAATGTAAGTGAAATTGGAGACGGTAGAATGATTAAAGAAAACAAACGAACAAGAAGTAAAATAAATTAATTGGAAGGTAGTGTTAAAATGAATATATCCATAGTGTATTTACTCTACAATAAATTAAATACAAGAAAGGATCCGCGGCAGCCACTGGATGTTATAAAATGTTGAAATAATCCCACGACATAGAAATATAAGTACATAGAAAGTTTCAAAATAACTTGTTCTAAAGTATGGGATGCCTTAACTTTAGTCATTTAATGTGTAGGCTATGTATGTACAAAGATAATTCCACTTCGTGAAAGGTGGTAAAAGAACGCTCATTTCACAACTGAATTAATAGAAAGACGGTTTAATTTTATTCTCGAACAACAGATGACAGCACATTCTCATCACTTGAACTTCTACGTATTTGTAAATCACAATCTGAATATTTATGTGTACATATTGTACGATGATACGAAGTTTAACGTTTTTAGTTGTGGGTAAAATTGGCAAGCCTTATGTTAGTATTCAGGTTCGCTGAGGTCGAAGAGAAAACTGAAACGTTTTCACAAAATGAAGGTTTAGGGCTGTTAAAAGAAGAGTATATTGAGTAAAGCCAAGGAGGATGAGAAAACAAGTTTAGTGTTAAATATGAACATCTTTGTTTCCTGTTTACTATTACTATTTTGTTAAATAAATCAGCCCGGTTTCTACTGTCACATGTCATCTAGTGCTGGAGGCTGCAAAACAAGCAAAAGTTATCAAATCCTTAGCTTGTGTATTAAAATGAATGTTCTACACGAAGTATTTACAGATTTGTTACGTATTAGAACAGACTATTTTACACAGAAACATAGTTGAGAAAAAAACATAATTCAGAGAAATGCCGTAATAATATACACGATAATATAAAATTTGTAACAGATAGGGGCTAAAACTGGTAATAGTAGAAAGGATATGTCGGTTCGAAAGTTCATGATTTGTGTTCTGTTTATTTCGTAAAAGTATCTAAATTGTTGGCGAGACGAGTGTTGTTGACGAGCTGTCTTCCTTCTCTGGTCTATCAGTTCAAAATTAGGAAAAGGTACACACATAAATTCTTGTCCCGGCGTGATGGGTTAAGGCCTTTCGACTCGTAATCCGAGGGTCGCGGGTTCGAATCCCCGTCGCACCAAACATGCTCGCCCTATCAGCCGTGGAGCTGTTATAATGTGACGGTCACTCCCACTATTCGTTGGTAAAAGAGCAGCCCAAGAGTTGGCGGTGATGACTAGCTGCCTTCTTTCATTGCAAAATTAGGGACGGCTAGAGCAGATAACCCTCGTGTAGCTTTGCGCAAAATTCCAAAACAAACAGAAAGTCTTTTGGGCGAAAGAAAGAAATATTTTAAAGTGCATTTAAACAGAGCATTTAACAAACGAGTAGGAGCTTTATTAGAGATATTGTTTTTTATTGGTTTCAAAGTGATAACTCGGGTTTCATGCTGATAAAAGTTACATTGTGATAATTGTTTCCTGCTAAATTATTCAGTTGTTGACGATTTAGTTTTTGTTTATTATTTGTCTCAACCGTTTGCACAGTTTCAAAATTCGAATTTTGTTTGTTTCTTGTTAAACACGAGGTTACCCTATTCACTATCTGTGCTACGTTCTGCACGAGAATCGAAAGTTGGTTTCTAGAGTAACGAGCCTCCGTGCTTGTCAATCCCCCTCCCCGCCTCACCACAGCAGTGTGTGTTCGGACTTACAACGCCAGAAACTGGGCTTCGATTCCCGTGGTGGACAGAGCACAGATAACCCATTGTGTGAAGCTTTGTGCTCAACTTGAAACAAAGAAACTTAGCGCTTAGTCACTTGGAGTTCCAAACTCGTTATTATAAATGCTTACAAGTTTCCAGATTGGAAAAATTAGTCCATATTGAATACAAGTGTTTACTTTGTCTAATTGATTTATAAAGTAAATGGAGTTAGATGTTGTACACATTTTAATCTAAAGTTTTAGCTGTTTGGTATCCTTACCGATCACCCAATTAATTGGAAAAATGGCAAACTTACGTCATCATGAAACGTGACAGTCCTCTCATAAAAAACAACAAAACAATTAACGGATATAAACTTCATATTTACTACTTACATTACAAGATATGAACGCACCAGAAAAAACCGTAATTAACAAAAACTAGCTTTATTTATATAAAAATATAACGTTGACTAGGCTAAGACGATTAAGAACAACTTTCATATTATACATACATTCTGATGAAAATAAATTAAAATGAAGCACGTGAGAAAATATTGTTCCGAAAATGTGTTATATGATTTATCACATGTTTTAGTTTTACATTATATACAGTTTATTATATTTTCTACAATTAATCCACTTCTTCAACCGTTGGACCAGATCGTGAACTCTTAGAAGTATTTCGAGAATCAGTTGTTTGATGGAGTTTGGTCATAATAGGACTACATTCTTGTTGAACTTCTTTAAGTTTATACTCAAATTCATCCTTCTCTGCTAGGCTGTTGTTGTCTATCCACCTAATCGTGTCCTCGCACTTTTGGTTAACTTTCTCTTTGTCAGCAGATGACAATTTTTCGCCACTTTCATTGACTGCCTGTTTTACACTATACACGTAACTCTCTAGCTGATTACGAGCACTTACTCTTTCTCGCTGTTTTTCGTCTTCTTGTTGGTACTTTTCAGCGTCTGCTAGCATCCTATCAATCTCGTCCTTCGACAGTCGTCCTTTCTCGTTGGTGATCCTTATACTTTCAGCCTTTCCTGTGCTCTTATCCTTGGCCGAGACATGCAGAATGCCGTTTGCATCAATATCAAAAGTCACCTCAATCTGAGGCACACCACGATGTGCTGGAGGTATACCCATCAGTTCAAACTTCCCCAACAGATGGTTGTCTTTAGTCATTGCTCTTTCTCCCTCAAATACCTGGATGGTGACTCCAGGTTGGTTGTCAGAATAGGTCGTAAAAACCTGTGAGGTCTTGCAAGGGATTCTGGAATTTCGTTCTACAATTTTGGTCATTACTCCTCCAGCAGTCTCTATACCAAGAGACAAAGGTGCTACATCTACTAGTAACACGTCCTTGATGTTATGACTGGTATCACCACTCAACACGGCTGCCTGGACTGCAGCTCCATAGGCCACAGCTTCGTCAGGGTTGATCGACATACATAGATCTTTACCATTGAAGAAATCCTTTAACAACTTCTGGATTTTGGGGATCCGAGTGGATCCTCCAACGAGAACTATTTCACTAATCCTATGCTTGTCCATCTTGGCATCAGAAAGAGCTCGCTCAACAGGTTCCAGTGTACCTCGAAAGAGGTCCATACACAGTTCTTCAAACCTGGCACGGCTGATTTTGCTGTAGAAGTCGATGCCTTCAAAGAGGGCGTCAATCTCAATAGAAGCTTCTGTACTGCTGGACAGTGTTCGCTTGGCTCTTTCACAAGCAGTTCTCAGTCTCCGAAGAGCACGAGGACTCTTGTGCAGATCCCTTTTGTGCTTTCTCTTGAACTCTTCTACAAAATGGCTAACCATCCTGTTATCAAAGTCCTCACCACCCAGATGCGTATCACCAGCAGTGGCTCTTACTTCAAACATTGAACCTTCGTCAATGGTGAGTATTGACACGTCAAAGGTCCCACCTCCTAGATCATATACGAGGATATGCTTTTCACCTTGAAGATTTTATCGAGACCGTATGCTAATGCAGCAGCTGTTGGTTCATTGATAATTCTCAGTACATTAAGTCCAGCAATAGCTCCAGCATCCTTGGTAGCTTGTCTCTGGGAATCATTGAAGTAAGCTGGAACTGTGATTACTGCATCTTTCACCGGCTGGCCAAGGTAGGCTTCAGCGGTTTCTTTCATCTTTGTTAGAACCATGGCACTGATTTCTTCAGGATTGAATAGCTTATTTTCCCCTTTAAATGAAACTTTCACTTTTGGCTTACCGTCTTGATTAACGACAGTGAAAGGCCAGTGCTTCAGGTCTTGCTGGATCTTTGGATCATCATACCGACGGCCGATGAGTCTCTTGGCGTCAAATACTGAGTTTTCGGGATTCAGAGATACTTGGGATTTTGCTGCATCTCCAATCAATCGCTCTGTATCTGTAAAGGCAACGTAACTTGGCGTTGTTCTGTTACCCTGATCATTGGCAATGATCTCGACTTTTCCGTTTTGGAAAACTCCCACACAAGAGTAAGTTGTTCCGAGGTCAATACCAATCGCTGGTACTCTTCCACACGACATGTTTCCTTGTATAAGTCAGACTTTTCAACTTAATATGCACTATCAGAACTGTTAACAGCAAGTAATTCGAAAATTCTTTCAAGTACTACTCGATTGCAGAACGTTTTCGAACTTTTCGTTGAGCGCAATATTTATATTCTTTGTAACTTTTCTCGAAGTTTCTCGAACGTTGACTCATAATGCTTTTAGACAGCGCCCTCCCGCGTGTTCTTTAGCCAATCACGGCTTTCCTTCTAGCTAACAGTAGGTGTACTATCCTCTTGAGGTAGCTTCGGGAAAATTCTCGACAAGTAATGTACGTGTAGCGTGCAAATGTTTTACCTTATCGAAGGAATGCAATTCGAACAGTTTAGTTTTCACAGATCATTTGTGTTTAACTTCAAAAGATTTGATTTGAATAGAAATGCAGGTTAGTAATTAGGTCTACAGACGGGAGATGGACGTTTCTGCCGAAGTGTCGACATTTACTCCATTTCGTAAAGTAGGCCTAATTTACGGTGTTTATAAATTTTCACCATCACAATGAGATTAAAAGTTAGTACTGATACGTTCCGAATATAAAATTAGCATATCATACGTGCTATTACGCTGTGTTATATACACTGAGAGTTTACGAATAATGTGTTAAGTAAAGTAAAGCTAGAACTAGTATTAAACTTTGTGTTTCGAAAAATAGTTGATAAAAGAGCTTGTTTCTGTTGGTTTTTTTATTTTTATTAAGAACTTGTGATCAGAGTAAAGTGACTATAAATAAATGTTTATTAAAACTCGAACATCTTAATGTCGCAAGGAAATATATAGTGAAATAGAAAAGAAGCCTGTACGTGATATTCATTTACCTGTATCTATAGCTATATGGCCATACGGACCTCCATGGTCTTTTAAAACTATTATGCAACTAATTACTTGTGATTTCTTTACGACATTATTGATCGTGTTTCCCTAACAGCATGCGAGTTCCATAAAATAGTGTATAATATGATATCAGTGTAACAATCAGACAAATATTTTACTTTTTTTAATTTTTCAAAGTTTGTAAGTGTTGACGCTTGAAAACGTGATGAAGAGGCAAGCTCTGCTGTCAAAACATTTGTTTACGTTACACAATTTACTAGAAATAACCTTGTGTTGTAGTCCAGTTCCTTTTTAAACTGTCCAGATTTAGTTGGTGCCCATTAATGATATTTTATTCTACTAATTTATTAGTCCATTTTATTTTAGTGATGAATATGGTTGAAGTGAGACGGCATGTTTCAAGATGTTCTAACATGAAGTTAGTTTTAAGAATTAAATTAATGAACTGCCAAAGTCTGAATTGGAGGAAATCATTACTCCAATCAGCATAGTGTGCAACAAAGACAGCGTTTTCACTTGCATTTGTGAGGAATGTAATCATTACGTATTTTGAATGGCAAAAAAGACCAGTTTTATTAATTGTTTGATTTTAATTGAATTGAACGTGGTAACTGTGTGTGAGGCACAAGAATACATTTAATAAATACATATATAAACATATTATTGCTTTATGTGATTTAAGAAGTATGATGCTGAAAGCTTTTTGAAATTGTAAGCAATATAATCACAGTTTAACTCCTCAACTTAACTGACTTTTAATCTAAAGAAGTAATACATTGAGGTAGGTAAAAGTCAGTTGGAGTAGTAATGTGAACTTGAATAATGAAAATAAATTTCTCAAACTTGTAGTAACATTTCATTTTGGAGTTTATACGTAAATTTTTCTAATTCTAATTTGCAAGTATTGCTCATTTTTAGAATATTTTAATGCAAAGAGAGAGGTGTCACATGGTCCATCTTTGATCCAAGGTTTACATATTTTGTAATTTCATTGATAAACAGTGTGCAACATTAGCTAACCTCAACGGATAATTGCATATACGAGTACATGGTAAAGCATCTGTTATATATTGAGATTTGACAACAGTTTCTAACAGGTTAGTAGTAATCATCTTTGTATGTTGTTTCCAATTTAAGTTATAATGACTTTCATTTTTTTAACTGATTGCTAATGTTGCTGATGTGCCAGAGCAGAATGTTTGCAATCCTGCTCTTTGTATTAGTCAGATTTCAAGCAAGTACTTGTAAAATTAAAAATTTGGCCGAAACAAACAAACAAACTGTATAGAATTTAAGATCTAATGTGGGGAACTTCCATGCCTTCCTGGAACTAACCTCGGTGATATTAATTACAGTAAAGCTATTTATTAGATTCTAGGGAAGGTTTATTTAAGTGGTGGTGATGGGGCTTCTTTCTTTTAAGAATTCTAAAATGTGAAAGATATTTAGTTACATGTTTTTTGTTTTGAAGATGTATATATCGAAGCAAAGAAATAAAATATGTCAATTAGAGTCACTTGTTGTCATTTGGATTATTTTGTAGAACAATATAAACGAAATACATATTTGAAGCTTGTTAATTACTATATGTGTGTGGCAAGATAAATATTCATTTGCTAAAGTACTATATGAATGATCACAACAGTTGTAACTTTAAATCCTGTTATTTCTGAAGGATCTAGTTCCTAATTAATAGACCAACTAGATTAATTTTAATGTGTTGTAATTTAACTGATAACATCTCTACCAAGAATTCTTTGAATCTGGCTACAGGGAGCATAATAAATAACTCATATCTGATCATATATCAGTACTTATTCAAAGTCAGTCTGTTAGCCTATCTAGATGCTTCAGCAAATCAACAATAAAGGATATGAGACATTTTTTGGAAGGTGCATTTAAATGATTTCAGATGGTGTGGATGATGCCTTCAAAGAACTGTTTAAAAATTTTAGTAATGGATGAGAAGAAAGGAAAGTAGGCTGACCACTAAACCATGGTTATTTCAATTTATATTTATTAAGATGTAAAAAACACAGTACTTGCATGGAAATGAGATGAGAAAAACAAACAGACTTGTGAAAGATATCAACAAGAAATTTCGAAAAGAACTTAATAAAGGGTAAGAATAAAAATATAACACAAAACACTTGCAGGGTAGTTGCAACGTGGTTTACACTAAACATTAGATGTATATGTACTCGCCTAAAGTTTACTCAAATTCTATAAAATTAATGATTTGATCTGGTTTAACTTTGTGATGTTTTTAATGTTCACTTTTCTACCATACGAGTAAATCTGGCATTCTCACTAGAAAATCAAGTGTTGGATTCAAAATGTTCATTTACAATGTTAATGATAAAATACGTTTTCTTGAAACGTGTTACTACTGATGACGTCTTTATTTGATAATGCAACGAATAATCGTGAAGCTATCCATAACCTCAAAGTGTATCAAGAAATTTATCAAAATATGTATTCATGTTCTATCTTCTAGCCTATGTGAATTACTTAATAATTATGCATTACCAGAGGCTTTAAAGACAGCAAAAATAATTTTCTAGTTAAATTCTTTACACGATGCATTTTAATATCACTTCATTGTAGAAAGATTCTGAATAGTTGATTTACATTAAATTTACGTCTTTCTTTTAACAGTATCAAAATTTCAAATAATTCACCATTATTAATGGCCTGAAATGGGAATATAGTGTCAATACATTTCGTAATCAATGCCAATAAGAAGAAGGAAAATTGGTGAACTTGCATAGATGTAAAATGATGTACAACTGAAAAGACATCACTGGTGAAATCATGTAAATGCAATTTTGATTAACCTTACGAGTTTGAAAATGTTAAGAACATGGAAAAGTAATAATTTAATAGGAGAATAAATTTATTACGCCGCATTTGTCAAAATTTGGTAGTTAAATGTTACCCAGTCATTGAGAGATGAGGCTGTCAATATGTAACCTTTCACATTTTTCTGTATTGAAACTGGTCGACATGTATATTATGTTTTCCTATTCTTAACTAAAAAAATACACTGGGTGAGGTTTTCGTTAGCGAGAATTTTCTCATGATATTAATGAATAAACTTGCATCGTCCTAGTTCAATATTGTTTCTGTCAGCATAAAATGTTTTCTGGAGTCACAGCTTACAGGTTTCCCTGTATGTAAGCTTTGGGGGTTGATGTGCTGTACTGATATCTTTCTTTAAGAAATGAGTGTTACGTACATAACTTGTGGAGTTTTAATACAGTTCAAATTCATTTGATTATATAAATAATCATGAACATGCGTGCGTATGATTTTATAAATTTTAACATATCTTCATCAATCTGAACCGAACTTGCACAGTGTTAAAGGAGGGTTGGATCCCACTCGTAATTACGTATTGATAGAATGCTAGGGAGCAGTATGTCTTTCTTACGAGCATTGATACCTTTCTAGATTTTATTGCACTTTTAGTGGTTTTATTTATATAAAGAAGTGATAAAAGAAGCACAATTTCCTGCATTTAGTATATATATAAAAAGGAAAACGAGGCAGGTAAATATATGCCATGCTGAATGCTTCAGTTGCATTAAAATATGATTTTATTGAGAAAATTGGTGAAGTCCAAAATAATTAATTTCTGAAATACGAAGAGGAACCTCATAATTAGTACGAATACTTCTTGAATAGCCAGTTGGAATGTAAGTGAAATTGGAGACGGTAGAATGATTAAAGAAAACAAACGAACAAGAAGTAAAATAAATTAATTGGAAGGTAGTGTTAAAATGAATATATCCATAGTGTATTTACTCTACAATAAATTAAATACAAGAAAGGATCCGCGGCAGCCACTGGATGTTATAAAATGTTGAAATAATCCCACGACATAGAAATATAAGTACATAGAAAGTTTCAAAATAACTTGTTCTAAAGTATGGGATGCCTTAACTTTAGTCATTTAATGTGTAGGCTATGTATGTACAAAGATAATTCCACTTCGTGAAAGGTGGTAAAAGAACGCTCATTTCACAACTGAATTAATAGAAAGACGGTTTAATTTTATTCTCGAACAACAGATGACAGCACATTCTCATCACTTGAACTTCTACGTATTTGTAAATCACAATCTGAATATTTATGTGTACATATTGTACGATGATACGAAGTTTAACGTTTTTAGTTGTGGGTAAAATTGGCAAGCCTTATGTTAGTATTCAGGTTCGCTGAGGTCGAAGAGAAAACTGAAACGTTTTCACAAAATGAAGGTTTAGGGCTGTTAAAAGAAGAGTATATTGAGTAAAGCCAAGGAGGATGAGAAAACAAGTTTAGTGTTAAATATGAACATCTTTGTTTCCTGTTTACTATTACTATTTTGTTAAATAAATCAGCCCGGTTTCTACTGTCACATGTCATCTAGTGCTGGAGGCTGCAAAACAAGCAAAAGTTATCAAATCCTTAGCTTGTGTATTAAAATGAATGTTCTACACGAAGTATTTACAGATTTGTTACGTATTAGAACAGACTATTTTTACACAGAAACATAGTTGAGAAAAAAACATAATTCAGAGAAATGCCGTAATAATATACACGATAATATAAAATTTGTAACAGATAGGGGCTAAAACTGGTAATAGTAGAAAGGATATGTCGGTTCGAAAGTTCATGATTTGTGTTCTGTTTATTTCGTAAAAGTATCTAAATTGTTGGCGAGACGAGTGTTGTTGACGAGCTGTCTTCCTTCTCTGGTCTATCAGTTCAAAATTAGGAAAAGGTACACACATAAATTCTTGTCCCGGCGTGATGGGTTAAGGCCTTTCGACTCGTAATCCGAGGGTCGCGGGTTCGAATCCCCGTCGCACCAAACATGCTCGCCCTATCAGCCGTGGAGCTGTTATAATGTGACGGTCACTCCCACTATTCGTTGGTAAAAGAGCAGCCCAAGAGTTGGCGGTGATGACTAGCTGCCTTCTTTCATTGCAAAATTAGGGACGGCTAGAGCAGATAACCCTCGTGTAGCTTTGCGCAAAATTCCAAAACAAACAGAAAGTCTTTTGGGCGAAAGAAAGAAATATTTTAAAGTGCATTTAAACAGAGCATTTAACAAACGAGTAGGAGCTTTATTAGAGATATTGTTTTTTATTGGTTTCAAAGTGATAACTCGGGTTTCATGCTGATAAAAGTTACATTGTGATAATTGTTTCCTGCTAAATTATTCAGTTGTTGACGATTTAGTTTTTGTTTATTATTTGTCTCAACCGTTTGCACAGTTTCAAAATTCGAATTTTGTTTGTTTCTTGTTAAACACGAGGTTACCCTATTCACTATCTGTGCTACGTTCTGCACGAGAATCGAAAGTTGGTTTCTAGAGTAACGAGCCTCCGTGCTTGTCAATCCCCCTCCCCGCCTCACCACAGCAGTGTGTGTTCGGACTTACAACGCCAGAAACTGGGCTTCGATTCCCGTGGTGGACAGAGCACAGATAACCCATTGTGTGAAGCTTTGTGCTCAACTTGAAACAAAGAAACTTAGCGCTTAGTCACTTGGAGTTCCAAACTCGTTATTATAAATGCTTACAAGTTTCCAGATTGGAAAAATTAGTCCATATTGAATACAAGTGTTTACTTTGTCTAATTGATTTATAAAGTAAATGGAGTTAGATGTTGTACACATTTTAATCTAAAGTTTTAGCTGTTTGGTATCCTTACCGATCACCCAATTAATTGGAAAAATGGCAAACTTACGTCATCATGAAACGTGACAGTCCTCTCATAAAAAAACAACAAAACAATTAACGGATATAAACTTCATATTTACTACTTACATTACAAGATATGAACGCACCAGAAAAACCGTAATTAACAAAACTAGCTTTATTTATATAAAAATATAACGTTGACTAGGCTAAGACGATTAAGAACAACTTTCATATTATACATACATTCTGATGAAAATAAATTAAAATGAAGCACGTGAGAAAATATTGTTCCGAAAATGTGTTATATGATTTATCACATGTTTTAGTTTTACATTATATACAGTTTATTATATTTTCTACAATTAATCCACTTCTTCAACCGTTGGACCAGATCGTGAACTCTTAGAAGTATTTCGAGAATCAGTTGTTTGATGGAGTTTGGTCATAATAGGACTACATTCTTGTTGAACTTCTTTAAGTTTATACTCAAATTCATCCTTCTCTGCTAGGCTGTTGTTGTCTATCCACCTAATCGTGTCCTCGCACTTTTGGTTAACTTTCTCTTTGTCAGCAGATGACAATTTTTCGCCACTTTCATTGACTGCCTGTTTTACACTATACACGTAACTCTCTAGCTGATTACGAGCACTTACTCTTTCTCGCTGTTTTTCGTCTTCTTGTTGGTACTTTTCAGCGTCTGCTAGCATCCTATCAATCTCGTCCTTCGACAGTCGTCCTTTCTCGTTGGTGATCCTTATACTTTCAGCCTTTCCTGTGCTCTTATCCTTGGCCGAGACATGCAGAATGCCGTTTGCATCAATATCAAAAGTCACCTCAATCTGAGGCACACCACGATGTGCTGGAGGTATACCCATCAGTTCAAACTTCCCCAACAGATGGTTGTCTTTAGTCATTGCTCTTTCTCCCTCAAATACCTGGATGGTGACTCCAGGTTGGTTGTCAGAATAGGTCGTAAAAACCTGTGAGGTCTTGCAAGGGATTCTGGAATTTCGTTCTACAATTTTGGTCATTACTCCTCCAGCAGTCTCTATACCAAGAGACAAAGGTGCTACATCTACTAGTAACACGTCCTTGATGTTATGACTGGTATCACCACTCAACACGGCTGCCTGGACTGCAGCTCCATAGGCCACAGCTTCGTCAGGGTTGATCGACATACATAGATCTTTACCATTGAAGAAATCCTTTAACAACTTCTGGATTTTGGGGATCCGAGTGGATCCTCCAACGAGAACTATTTCACTAATCCTATGCTTGTCCATCTTGGCATCAGAAAGAGCTCGCTCAACAGGTTCCAGTGTACCTCGAAAGAGGTCCATACACAGTTCTTCAAACCTGGCACGGCTGATTTTGCTGTAGAAGTCGATGCCTTCAAAGAGGGCGTCAATCTCAATAGAAGCTTCTGTACTGCTGGACAGTGTTCGCTTGGCTCTTTCACAAGCAGTTCTCAGTCTCCGAAGAGCACGAGGACTCTTGTGCAGATCCCTTTTGTGCTTTCTCTTGAACTCTTCTACAAAATGGCTAACCATCCTGTTATCAAAGTCCTCACCACCCAGATGCGTATCACCAGCAGTGGCTCTTACTTCAAACATTGAACCTTCGTCAATGGTGAGTATTGACACGTCAAAGGTCCCACCTCCTAGATCATATACGAGGATATGCTTTTCACCTTGAAGATTTTATCGAGACCGTATGCTAATGCAGCAGCTGTTGGTTCATTGATAATTCTCAGTACATTAAGTCCAGCAATAGCTCCAGCATCCTTGGTAGCTTGTCTCTGGGAATCATTGAAGTAAGCTGGAACTGTGATTACTGCATCTTTCACCGGCTGGCCAAGGTAGGCTTCAGCGGTTTCTTTCATCTTTGTTAGAACCATGGCACTGATTTCTTCAGGATTGAATAGCTTATTTTCCCCTTTAAATGAAACTTTCACTTTTGGCTTACCGTCTTGATTAACGACAGTGAAAGGCCAGTGCTTCAGGTCTTGCTGGATCTTTGGATCATCATACCGACGGCCGATGAGTCTCTTGGCGTCAAATACTGAGTTTTCGGGATTCAGAGATACTTGGGATTTTGCTGCATCTCCAATCAATCGCTCTGTATCTGTAAAGGCAACGTAACTTGGCGTTGTTCTGTTACCCTGATCATTGGCAATGATCTCGACTTTTCCGTTTTGGAAAACTCCCACACAAGAGTAAGTTGTTCCGAGGTCAATACCAATCGCTGGTACTCTTCCACACGACATGTTTCCTTGTATAAGTCAGACTTTTCAACTTAATATGCACTATCAGAACTGTTAACAGCAAGTAATTCGAAAATTCTTTCAAGTACTACTCGATTGCAGAACGTTTTCGAACTTTTCGTTGAGCGCAATATTTATATTCTTTGTAACTTTTCTCGAAGTTTCTCGAACGTTGACTCATAATGCTTTTAGACAGCGCCCTCCCGCGTGTTCTTTAGCCAATCACGGCTTTCCTTCTAGCTAACAGTAGGTGTACTATCCTCTTGAGGTAGCTTCGGGAAAATTCTCGACAAGTAATGTACGTGTAGCGTGCAAATGTTTTACCTTATCGAAGGAATGCAATTCGAACAGTTTAGTTTTCACAGATCATTTGTGTTTAACTTCAAAAGATTTGATTTGAATAGAAATGCAGGTTAGTAATTAGGTCTACAGACGGGAGATGGACGTTTCTGCCGAAGTGTCGACATTTACTCCATTTCGTAAAGTAGGCCTAATTTACGGTGTTTATAAATTTTCACCATCACAATGAGATTAAAAGTTAGTACTGATACGTTCCGAATATAAAATTAGCATATCATACGTGCTATTACGCTGTGTTATATACACTGAGAGTTTACGAATAATGTGTTAAGTAAAGTAAAGCTAGAACTAGTATTAAACTTTGTGTTTCGAAAAAAATAGTTGATAAAAGAGCTTGTTTCTGTTGGTTTTTTTTATTTTTATTAAGAACTTGTGATCAGAGTAAAGTGACTATAAATAAATGTTTATTAAAACTCGAACATCTTAATGTCGCAAGGAAATATATAGTGAAATAGAAAAGAAGCCTGTACGTGATATTCATTTACCTGTATCTATAGCTATATGGCCATACGGACCTCCATGGTCTTTTAAAACTATTATGCAACTAATTACTTGTGATTTCTTTACGACATTATTGATCGTGTTTCCCTAACAGCATGCGAGTTCCATAAAATAGTGTATAATATGATATCAGTGTAACAATCAGACAAATATTTTACTTTTTTTAATTTTTCAAAGTTTGTAAGTGTTGACGCTTGAAAAACGTGATGAAGAGGCAAGCTCTGCTGTCAAAACATTTGTTTACGTTACACAATTTACTAGAAATAACCTTGTGTTGTAGTCCAGTTCCTTTTTAAACTGTCCAGATTTAGTTGGTGCCCATTAATGATATTTTATTCTACTAATTTATTAGTCCATTTTATTTTTTAGTGATGAATATGGTTGAAGTGAGACGGCATGTTTCAAGATGTTCTAACATGAAGTTAGTTTTAAGAATTAAATTAATGAACTGCCAAAGTCTGAATTGGAGGAAATCATTACTCCAATCAGCATAGTGTGCAACAAAGACAGCGTTTTCACTTGCATTTGTGAGGAATGTAATCATTACGTATTTTGAATGGCAAAAAGACCAGTTTTATTAATTGTTTGATTTTAATTGAATTGAACGTGGTAACTGTGTGTGAGGCACAAGAATACATTTAATAAATACATATATAAACATATTATTGCTTTATGTGATTTAAGAAGTATGATGCTGAAAGCTTTTTGAAATTGTAAGCAATATAATCACAGTTTAACTCCTCAACTTAACTGACTTTTAATCTAAAGAAGTAATACATTGAGGTAGGTAAAGTCAGTTGGAGTAGTAATGTGAACTTGAATAATGAAAATAAATTTCTCAAACTTGTAGTAACATTTCATTTTGGAGTTTATACGTAAATTTTTCTAATTCTAATTTGCAAGTATTGCTCATTTTTAGAATATTTTAATGCAAAGAGAGAGGTGTCACATGGTCCATCTTTGATCCAAGGTTTACATATTTTGTAATTTCATTGATAAACAGTGTGCAACATTAGCTAACCTCAACGGATAATTGCATATACGAGTACATGGTAAAGCATCTGTTATATATTGAGATTTGACAACAGTTTCTAACAGGTTAGTAGTAATCATCTTTGTATGTTGTTTCCAATTTAAGTTATAATGACTTTCATTTTTTTAACTGATTGCTAATGTTGCTGATGTGCCAGAGCAGAATGTTTGCAATCCTGCTCTTTGTATTAGTCAGATTTCAAGCAAGTACTTGTAAAATTAAAAATTTGGCCGAAACAAACAAACAAACTGTATAGAATTTAAGATCTAATGTGGGAACTTCCATGCCTTCCTGGAACTAACCTCGGTGATATTAATTACAGTAAAGCTATTTATTAGATTCTAGGGAAGGTTTATTTAAGTGGTGGTGATGGGGCTTCTTTCTTTTAAGAATTCTAAAATGTGAAAGATATTTAGTTACATGTTTTTTGTTTTGAAGATGTATATATCGAAGCAAAGAAATAAAATATGTCAATTAGAGTCACTTGTTGTCATTTGGATTATTTTGTAGAACAATATAAACGAAATACATATTTGAAGCTTGTTAATTACTATATGTGTGTGGCAAGATAAATATTCATTTGCTAAAGTACTATATGAATGATCACAACAGTTGTAACTTTAAATCCTGTTATTTCTGAAGGATCTAGTTCCTAATTAATAGACCAACTAGATTAATTTTAATGTGTTGTAATTTAACTGATAACATCTCTACCAAGAATTCTTTGAATCTGGCTACAGGGAGCATAATAAATAACTCATATCTGATCATATATCAGTACTTATTCAAAGTCAGTCTGTTAGCCTATCTAGATGCTTCAGCAAATCAACAATAAAGGATATGAGACATTTTTTGGAAGGTGCATTTAAATGATTTCAGATGGTGTGGATGATGCCTTCAAAGAACTGTTTAAAAATTTTAGTAATGGATGAGAAGAAAGGAAAGTAGGCTGACCACTAAACCATGGTTATTTCAATTTATATTTATTAAGATGTAAAAAACACAGTACTTGCATGGAAATGAGATGAGAAAACAAACAGACTTGTGAAAGATATCAACAAGAAATTTCGAAAAGAACTTAATAAAGGGTAAGAATAAAAAATATAACACAAAACACTTGCAGGGTAGTTGCAACGTGGTTTACACTAAACATTAGATGTATATGTACTCGCCTAAAGTTTACTCAAATTCTATAAAATTAATGATTTGATCTGGTTTAACTTTGTGATGTTTTAATGTTCACTTTTCTACCATACGAGTAAATCTGGCATTCTCACTAGAAAATCAAGTGTTGGATTCAAAATGTTCATTTACAATGTTAATGATAAAATACGTTTTCTTGAAACGTGTTACTACTGATGACGTCTTTATTTGATAATGCAACGAATAATCGTGAAGCTATCCATAACCTCAAAGTGTATCAAGAAATTTATCAAAATATGTATTCATGTTCTATCTTCTAGCCTATGTGAATTACTTAATAATTATGCATTACCAGAGGCTTTAAAGACAGCAAAAATAATTTTCTAGTTAAATTCTTTACACGATGCATTTTAATATCACTTCATTGTAGAAAGATTCTGAATAGTTGATTTACATTAAATTTACGTCTTTCTTTTTAACAGTATCAAAATTTCAAATAATTCACCATTATTAATGGCCTGAAATGGGAATATAGTGTCAATACATTTCGTAATCAATGCCAATAAGAAGAAGGAAAATTGGTGAACTTGCATAGATGTAAAATGATGTACAACTGAAAAGACATCACTGGTGAAATCATGTAAATGCAATTTTGATTAACCTTACGAGTTTGAAAATGTTAAGAACATGGAAAAGTAATAATTTAATAGGAGAATAAATTTATTACGCCGCATTTGTCAAAATTTGGTAGTTAAATGTTACCCAGTCATTGAGAGATGAGGCTGTCAATATGTAACCTTTCACATTTTTCTGTATTGAAACTGGTCGACATGTATATTATGTTTTCCTATTCTTAACTAAAAAAATACACTGGGTGAGGTTTTCGTTAGCGAGAATTTTCTCATGATATTAATGAATAAACTTGCATCGTCCTAGTTCAATATTGTTTCTGTCAGCATAAAATGTTTTCTGAGTCACAGCTTACAGGTTTCCCTGTATGTAAGCTTTGGGGGTTGATGTGCTGTACTGATATCTTTCTTTAAGAAATGAGTGTTACGTACATAACTTGTGGAGTTTTAATACAGTTCAAATTCATTTGATTATATAAATAATCATGAACATGCGTGCGTATGATTTTATAAATTTTAACATATCTTCATCAATCTGAACCGAACTTGCACAGTGTTAAAGGAGGGTTGGATCCCACTCGTAATTACGTATTGATAGAATGCTAGGGAGCAGTATGTCTTTCTTACGAGCATTGATACCTTTCTAGATTTTATTGCACTTTTAGTGGTTTTATTTATATAAAGAAGTGATAAAAAAGAAGCACAATTTCCTGCATTTAGTATATATATAAAAAGGAAAACGAGGCAGGTAAATATATGCCATGCTGAATGCTTCAGTTGCATTAAAATATGATTTTATTGAGAAAATTGGTGAAGTCCAAAATAATTAATTTCTGAAATACGAAGAGGAACCTCATAATTAGTACGAATACTTCTTGAATAGCCAGTTGGAATGTAAGTGAAATTGGAGACGGTAGAATGATTAAAGAAAACAAACGAACAAGAAGTAAAATAAATTAATTGGAAGGTAGTGTTAAAATGAATATATCCATAGTGTATTTACTCTACAATAAATTAAATACAAGAAAGGATCCGCGGCAGCCACTGGATGTTATAAAATGTTGAAATAATCCCACGACATAGAAATATAAGTACATAGAAAGTTTCAAAATAACTTGTTCTAAAGTATGGGATGCCTTAACTTTAGTCATTTAATGTGTAGGCTATGTATGTACAAAGATAATTCCACTTCGTGAAAGGTGGTAAAAGAACGCTCATTTCACAACTGAATTAATAGAAAGACGGTTTAATTTTATTCTCGAACAACAGATGACAGCACATTCTCATCACTTGAACTTCTACGTATTTGTAAATCACAATCTGAATATTTATGTGTACATATTGTACGATGATACGAAGTTTAACGTTTTTAGTTGTGGGTAAAATTGGCAAGCCTTATGTTAGTATTCAGGTTCGCTGAGGTCGAAGAGAAAACTGAAACGTTTTCACAAAATGAAGGTTTAGGGCTGTTAAAAGAAGAGTATATTGAGTAAAGCCAAGGAGGATGAGAAAACAAGTTTAGTGTTAAATATGAACATCTTTGTTTCCTGTTTACTATTACTATTTTGTTAAATAAATCAGCCCGGTTTCTACTGTCACATGTCATCTAGTGCTGGAGGCTGCAAAACAAGCAAAAGTTATCAAATCCTTAGCTTGTGTATTAAAATGAATGTTCTACACGAAGTATTTACAGATTTGTTACGTATTAGAACAGACTATTTTACACAGAAACATAGTTGAGAAAAAAACATAATTCAGAGAAATGCCGTAATAATATACACGATAATATAAAATTTGTAACAGATAGGGGCTAAAACTGGTAATAGTAGAAAGGATATGTCGGTTCGAAAGTTCATGATTTGTGTTCTGTTTATTTCGTAAAAGTATCTAAATTGTTGGCGAGACGAGTGTTGTTGACGAGCTGTCTTCCTTCTCTGGTCTATCAGTTCAAAATTAGGAAAAGGTACACACATAAATTCTTGTCCCGGCGTGATGGGTTAAGGCCTTTCGACTCGTAATCCGAGGGTCGCGGGTTCGAATCCCCGTCGCACCAAACATGCTCGCCCTATCAGCCGTGGAGCTGTTATAATGTGACGGTCACTCCCACTATTCGTTGGTAAAAGAGCAGCCCAAGAGTTGGCGGTGATGACTAGCTGCCTTCTTTCATTGCAAAATTAGGGACGGCTAGAGCAGATAACCCTCGTGTAGCTTTGCGCAAAATTCCAAAACAAACAGAAAGTCTTTTGGGCGAAAGAAAGAAATATTTTAAAGTGCATTTAAACAGAGCATTTAACAAACGAGTAGGAGCTTTATTAGAGATATTGTTTTTTATTGGTTTCAAAGTGATAACTCGGGTTTCATGCTGATAAAAGTTACATTGTGATAATTGTTTCCTGCTAAATTATTCAGTTGTTGACGATTTAGTTTTGTTTATTATTTGTCTCAACCGTTTGCACAGTTTCAAAATTCGAATTTTGTTTGTTTCTTGTTAAACACGAGGTTACCCTATTCACTATCTGTGCTACGTTCTGCACGAGAATCGAAAGTTGGTTTCTAGAGTAACGAGCCTCCGTGCTTGTCAATCCCCTCCCGCCTCACCACAGCAGTGTGTGTTCGGACTTACAACGCCAGAAACTGGGCTTCGATTCCCGTGGTGGACAGAGCACAGATAACCCATTGTGTGAAGCTTTGTGCTCAACTTGAAACAAAGAAACTTAGCGCTTAGTCACTTGGAGTTCCAAACTCGTTATTATAAATGCTTACAAGTTTCCAGATTGGAAAAATTAGTCCATATTGAATACAAGTGTTTACTTTGTCTAATTGATTTATAAAGTAAATGGAGTTAGATGTTGTACACATTTTAATCTAAAGTTTTAGCTGTTTGGTATCCTTACCGATCACCCAATTAATTGGAAAAATGGCAAACTTACGTCATCATGAAACGTGACAGTCCTCTCATAAAAAAACAACAAAACAATTAACGGATATAAACTTCATATTTACTACTTACATTACAAGATATGAACGCACCAGAAAAAACCGTAATTAACAAAAACTAGCTTTATTTATATAAAAATATAACGTTGACTAGGCTAAGACGATTAAGAACAACTTTCATATTATACATACATTCTGATGAAAATAAATTAAAATGAAGCACGTGAGAAAATATTGTTCCGAAAATGTGTTATATGATTTATCACATGTTTTAGTTTTACATTATATACAGTTTATTATATTTTCTACAATTAATCCACTTCTTCAACCGTTGGACCAGATCGTGAACTCTTAGAAGTATTTCGAGAATCAGTTGTTTGATGGAGTTTGGTCATAATAGGACTACATTCTTGTTGAACTTCTTTAAGTTTATACTCAAATTCATCCTTCTCTGCTAGGCTGTTGTTGTCTATCCACCTAATCGTGTCCTCGCACTTTTGGTTAACTTTCTCTTTGTCAGCAGATGACAATTTTTCGCCACTTTCATTGACTGCCTGTTTTACACTATACACGTAACTCTCTAGCTGATTACGAGCACTTACTCTTTCTCGCTGTTTTCGTCTTCTTGTTGGTACTTTTCAGCGTCTGCTAGCATCCTATCAATCTCGTCCTTCGACAGTCGTCCTTTCTCGTTGGTGATCCTTATACTTTCAGCCTTTCCTGTGCTCTTATCCTTGGCCGAGACATGCAGAATGCCGTTTGCATCAATATCAAAAGTCACCTCAATCTGAGGCACACCACGATGTGCTGGAGGTATACCCATCAGTTCAAACTTCCCCAACAGATGGTTGTCTTTAGTCATTGCTCTTTCTCCCTCAAATACCTGGATGGTGACTCCAGGTTGGTTGTCAGAATAGGTCGTAAAAACCTGTGAGGTCTTGCAAGGGATTCTGGAATTTCGTTCTACAATTTTGGTCATTACTCCTCCAGCAGTCTCTATACCAAGAGACAAAGGTGCTACATCTACTAGTAACACGTCCTTGATGTTATGACTGGTATCACCACTCAACACGGCTGCCTGGACTGCAGCTCCATAGGCCACAGCTTCGTCAGGGTTGATCGACATACATAGATCTTTACCATTGAAGAAATCCTTTAACAACTTCTGGATTTTGGGGATCCGAGTGGATCCTCCAACGAGAACTATTTCACTAATCCTATGCTTGTCCATCTTGGCATCAGAAAGAGCTCGCTCAACAGGTTCCAGTGTACCTCGAAAGAGGTCCATACACAGTTCTTCAAACCTGGCACGGCTGATTTTGCTGTAGAAGTCGATGCCTTCAAAGAGGGCGTCAATCTCAATAGAAGCTTCTGTACTGCTGGACAGTGTTCGCTTGGCTCTTTCACAAGCAGTTCTCAGTCTCCGAAGAGCACGAGGACTCTTGTGCAGATCCCTTTTGTGCTTTCTCTTGAACTCTTCTACAAAATGGCTAACCATCCTGTTATCAAAGTCCTCACCACCCAGATGCGTATCACCAGCAGTGGCTCTTACTTCAAACATTGAACCTTCGTCAATGGTGAGTATTGACACGTCAAAGGTCCCACCTCCTAGATCATATACGAGGATATGCTTTTCACCTTGAAGATTTTATCGAGACCGTATGCTAATGCAGCAGCTGTTGGTTCATTGATAATTCTCAGTACATTAAGTCCAGCAATAGCTCCAGCATCCTTGGTAGCTTGTCTCTGGGAATCATTGAAGTAAGCTGGAACTGTGATTACTGCATCTTTCACCGGCTGGCCAAGGTAGGCTTCAGCGGTTTCTTTCATCTTTGTTAGAACCATGGCACTGATTTCTTCAGGATTGAATAGCTTATTTTCCCCTTTAAATGAAACTTTCACTTTTGGCTTACCGTCTTGATTAACGACAGTGAAAGGCCAGTGCTTCAGGTCTTGCTGGATCTTTGGATCATCATACCGACGGCCGATGAGTCTCTTGGCGTCAAATACTGAGTTTTCGGGATTCAGAGATACTTGGGATTTTGCTGCATCTCCAATCAATCGCTCTGTATCTGTAAAGGCAACGTAACTTGGCGTTGTTCTGTTACCCTGATCATTGGCAATGATCTCGACTTTTCCGTTTTGGAAAACTCCCACACAAGAGTAAGTTGTTCCGAGGTCAATACCAATCGCTGGTACTCTTCCACACGACATGTTTCCTTGTATAAGTCAGACTTTTCAACTTAATATGCACTATCAGAACTGTTAACAGCAAGTAATTCGAAAATTCTTTCAAGTACTACTCGATTGCAGAACGTTTTCGAACTTTTCGTTGAGCGCAATATTTATATTCTTTGTAACTTTTCTCGAAGTTTCTCGAACGTTGACTCATAATGCTTTTAGACAGCGCCCTCCCGCGTGTTCTTTAGCCAATCACGGCTTTCCTTCTAGCTAACAGTAGGTGTACTATCCTCTTGAGGTAGCTTCGGGAAAATTCTCGACAAGTAATGTACGTGTAGCGTGCAAATGTTTTACCTTATCGAAGGAATGCAATTCGAACAGTTTAGTTTTCACAGATCATTTGTGTTTAACTTCAAAAGATTTGATTTGAATAGAAATGCAGGTTAGTAATTAGGTCTACAGACGGGAGATGGACGTTTCTGCCGAAGTGTCGACATTTACTCCATTTCGTAAAGTAGGCCTAATTTACGGTGTTTATAAATTTTCACCATCACAATGAGATTAAAAGTTAGTACTGATACGTTCCGAATATAAAATTAGCATATCATACGTGCTATTACGCTGTGTTATATACACTGAGAGTTTACGAATAATGTGTTAAGTAAAGTAAAGCTAGAACTAGTATTAAACTTTGTGTTTCGAAAAAATAGTTGATAAAAGAGCTTGTTTCTGTTGGTTTTTTTTATTTTTATTAAGAACTTGTGATCAGAGTAAAGTGACTATAAATAAATGTTTATTAAAACTCGAACATCTTAATGTCGCAAGGAAATATATAGTGAAATAGAAAAGAAGCCTGTACGTGATATTCATTTACCTGTATCTATAGCTATATGGCCATACGGACCTCCATGGTCTTTTAAAACTATTATGCAACTAATTACTTGTGATTTCTTTACGACATTATTGATCGTGTTTCCCTAACAGCATGCGAGTTCCATAAAATAGTGTATAATATGATATCAGTGTAACAATCAGACAAATATTTTACTTTTTTAATTTTTCAAAGTTTGTAAGTGTTGACGCTTGAAAACGTGATGAAGAGGCAAGCTCTGCTGTCAAAACATTTGTTTACGTTACACAATTTACTAGAAATAACCTTGTGTTGTAGTCCAGTTCCTTTTTAAACTGTCCAGATTTAGTTGGTGCCCATTAATGATATTTTATTCTACTAATTTATTAGTCCATTTTATTTTTAGTGATGAATATGGTTGAAGTGAGACGGCATGTTTCAAGATGTTCTAACATGAAGTTAGTTTTAAGAATTAAATTAATGAACTGCCAAAGTCTGAATTGGAGGAAATCATTACTCCAATCAGCATAGTGTGCAACAAAGACAGCGTTTTCACTTGCATTTGTGAGGAATGTAATCATTACGTATTTTGAATGGCAAAAAAGACCAGTTTTATTAATTGTTTGATTTTAATTGAATTGAACGTGGTAACTGTGTGTGAGGCACAAGAATACATTTAATAAATACATATATAAACATATTATTGCTTTATGTGATTTAAGAAGTATGATGCTGAAAGCTTTTTGAAATTGTAAGCAATATAATCACAGTTTAACTCCTCAACTTAACTGACTTTTAATCTAAAGAAGTAATACATTGAGGTAGGTAAAAGTCAGTTGGAGTAGTAATGTGAACTTGAATAATGAAAATAAATTTCTCAAACTTGTAGTAACATTTCATTTTGGAGTTTATACGTAAATTTTTCTAATTCTAATTTGCAAGTATTGCTCATTTTTAGAATATTTTAATGCAAAGAGAGAGGTGTCACATGGTCCATCTTTGATCCAAGGTTTACATATTTTGTAATTTCATTGATAAACAGTGTGCAACATTAGCTAACCTCAACGGATAATTGCATATACGAGTACATGGTAAAGCATCTGTTATATATTGAGATTTGACAACAGTTTCTAACAGGTTAGTAGTAATCATCTTTGTATGTTGTTTCCAATTTAAGTTATAATGACTTTCATTTTTTAACTGATCTGCTTTGATTGCTAATGTTGCTGATGTGCCAGAGCAGAATGTTTGCAATCCTGCTCTTTGTATTAGTCAGATTTCAAGCAAGTACTTGTAAAATTAAAAATTTGGCCGAAACAAACAAACAAACTGTATAGAATTTAAGATCTAATGTGGGGAACTTCCATGCCTTCCTGGAACTAACCTCGGTGATATTAATTACAGTAAAGCTATTTATTAGATTCTAGGGAAGGTTTATTTAAGTGGTGGTGATGGGGCTTCTTTCTTTTAAGAATTCTAAAATGTGAAAGATATTTAGTTACATGTTTTTTGTTTTGAAGATGTATATATCGAAGCAAAGAAATAAAATATGTCAATTAGAGTCACTTGTTGTCATTTGGATTATTTTGTAGAACAATATAAACGAAATACATATTTGAAGCTTGTTAATTACTATATGTGTGTGGCAAGATAAATATTCATTTGCTAAAGTACTATATGAATGATCACAACAGTTGTAACTTTAAATCCTGTTATTTCTGAAGGATCTAGTTCCTAATTAATAGACCAACTAGATTAATTTTAATGTGTTGTAATTTAACTGATAACATCTCTACCAAGAATTCTTTGAATCTGGCTACAGGGAGCATAATAAATAACTCATATCTGATCATATATCAGTACTTATTCAAAGTCAGTCTGTTAGCCTATCTAGATGCTTCAGCAAATCAACAATAAAGGATATGAGACATTTTTTGGAAGGTGCATTTAAATGATTTCAGATGGTGTGGATGATGCCTTCAAAGAACTGTTTAAAAATTTTAGTAATGGATGAGAAGAAAGGAAAGTAGGCTGACCACTAAACCATGGTTATTTCAATTTATATTTATTAAGATGTAAAAAACACAGTACTTGCATGGAAATGAGATGAGAAAACAAACAGACTTGTGAAAGATATCAACAAGAAATTTCGAAAAGAACTTAATAAAGGGTAAGAATAAAAAATATAACACAAAACACTTGCAGGGTAGTTGCAACGTGGTTTACACTAAACATTAGATGTATATGTACTCGCCTAAAGTTTACTCAAATTCTATAAAATTAATGATTTGATCTGGTTTAACTTTGTGATGTTTTTAATGTTCACTTTTCTACCATACGAGTAAATCTGGCATTCTCACTAGAAAATCAAGTGTTGGATTCAAAATGTTCATTTACAATGTTAATGATAAAATACGTTTTCTTGAAACGTGTTACTACTGATGACGTCTTTATTTGATAATGCAACGAATAATCGTGAAGCTATCCATAACCTCAAAGTGTATCAAGAAATTTATCAAAATATGTATTCATGTTCTATCTTCTAGCCTATGTGAATTACTTAATAATTATGCATTACCAGAGGCTTTAAAGACAGCAAAAATAATTTTCTAGTTAAATTCTTTACACGATGCATTTTAATATCACTTCATTGTAGAAAGATTCTGAATAGTTGATTTACATTAAATTTACGTCTTTCTTTTAACAGTATCAAAATTTCAAATAATTCACCATTATTAATGGCCTGAAATGGGAATATAGTGTCAATACATTTCGTAATCAATGCCAATAAGAAGAAGGAAAATTGGTGAACTTGCATAGATGTAAAATGATGTACAACTGAAAAGACATCACTGGTGAAATCATGTAAATGCAATTTTGATTAACCTTACGAGTTTGAAAATGTTAAGAACATGGAAAAGTAATAATTTAATAGGAGAATAAATTTATTACGCCGCATTTGTCAAAATTTGGTAGTTAAATGTTACCCAGTCATTGAGAGATGAGGCTGTCAATATGTAACCTTTCACATTTTTCTGTATTGAAACTGGTCGACATGTATATTATGTTTTCCTATTCTTAACTAAAAAAATACACTGGGTGAGGTTTTCGTTAGCGAGAATTTTCTCATGATATTAATGAATAAACTTGCATCGTCCTAGTTCAATATTGTTTCTGTCAGCATAAAATGTTTTCTGAGTCACAGCTTACAGGTTTCCCTGTATGTAAGCTTTGGGGGTTGATGTGCTGTACTGATATCTTTCTTTAAGAAATGAGTGTTACGTACATAACTTGTGGAGTTTTAATACAGTTCAAATTCATTTGATTATATAAATAATCATGAACATGCGTGCGTATGATTTTATAAATTTTAACATATCTTCATCAATCTGAACCGAACTTGCACAGTGTTAAAGGAGGGTTGGATCCCACTCGTAATTACGTATTGATAGAATGCTAGGGAGCAGTATGTCTTTCTTACGAGCATTGATACCTTTCTAGATTTTATTGCACTTTTAGTGGTTTTATTTATATAAAGAAGTGATAAAAAGAAGCACAATTTCCTGCATTTAGTATATATATAAAAGGAAAACGAGGCAGGTAAATATATGCCATGCTGAATGCTTCAGTTGCATTAAAATATGATTTTATTGAGAAAATTGGTGAAGTCCAAAATAATTAATTTCTGAAATACGAAGAGGAACCTCATAATTAGTACGAATACTTCTTGAATAGCCAGTTGGAATGTAAGTGAAATTGGAGACGGTAGAATGATTAAAGAAAACAAACGAACAAGAAGTAAAATAAATTAATTGGAAGGTAGTGTTAAAATGAATATATCCATAGTGTATTTACTCTACAATAAATTAAATACAAGAAAGGATCCGCGGCAGCCACTGGATGTTATAAAATGTTGAAATAATCCCACGACATAGAAATATAAGTACATAGAAAGTTTCAAAATAACTTGTTCTAAAGTATGGGATGCCTTAACTTTAGTCATTTAATGTGTAGGCTATGTATGTACAAAGATAATTCCACTTCGTGAAAGGTGGTAAAAGAACGCTCATTTCACAACTGAATTAATAGAAAGACGGTTTAATTTTATTCTCGAACAACAGATGACAGCACATTCTCATCACTTGAACTTCTACGTATTTGTAAATCACAATCTGAATATTTATGTGTACATATTGTACGATGATACGAAGTTTAACGTTTTTAGTTGTGGGTAAAATTGGCAAGCCTTATGTTAGTATTCAGGTTCGCTGAGGTCGAAGAGAAAACTGAAACGTTTTCACAAAATGAAGGTTTAGGGCTGTTAAAAGAAGAGTATATTGAGTAAAGCCAAGGAGGATGAGAAAACAAGTTTAGTGTTAAATATGAACATCTTTGTTTCCTGTTTACTATTACTATTTTGTTAAATAAATCAGCCCGGTTTCTACTGTCACATGTCATCTAGTGCTGGAGGCTGCAAAACAAGCAAAAGTTATCAAATCCTTAGCTTGTGTATTAAAATGAATGTTCTACACGAAGTATTTACAGATTTGTTACGTATTAGAACAGACTATTTTACACAGAAACATAGTTGAGAAAAAAACATAATTCAGAGAAATGCCGTAATAATATACACGATAATATAAAATTTGTAACAGATAGGGGCTAAAACTGGTAATAGTAGAAAGGATATGTCGGTTCGAAAGTTCATGATTTGTGTTCTGTTTATTTCGTAAAAGTATCTAAATTGTTGGCGAGACGAGTGTTGTTGACGAGCTGTCTTCCTTCTCTGGTCTATCAGTTCAAAATTAGGAAAAGGTACACACATAAATTCTTGTCCCGGCGTGATGGGTTAAGGCCTTTCGACTCGTAATCCGAGGGTCGCGGGTTCGAATCCCCGTCGCACCAAACATGCTCGCCCTATCAGCCGTGGAGCTGTTATAATGTGACGGTCACTCCCACTATTCGTTGGTAAAAGAGCAGCCCAAGAGTTGGCGGTGATGACTAGCTGCCTTCTTTCATTGCAAAATTAGGGACGGCTAGAGCAGATAACCCTCGTGTAGCTTTGCGCAAAATTCAAAACAAACAGAAAGTCTTTTGGGCGAAAGAAAGAAATATTTTAAAGTGCATTTAAACAGAGCATTTAACAAACGAGTAGGAGCTTTATTAGAGATATTGTTTTTTATTGGTTTCAAAGTGATAACTCGGGTTTCATGCTGATAAAAGTTACATTGTGATAATTGTTTCCTGCTAAATTATTCAGTTGTTGACGATTTAGTTTTTGTTTATTATTTGTCTCAACCGTTTGCACAGTTTCAAAATTCGAATTTTGTTTGTTTCTTGTTAAACACGAGGTTACCCTATTCACTATCTGTGCTACGTTCTGCACGAGAATCGAAAGTTGGTTTCTAGAGTAACGAGCCTCCGTGCTTGTCAATCCTCTCCCGCCTCACCACAGCAGTGTGTGTTCGGACTTACAACGCCAGAAACTGGGCTTCGATTCCCGTGGTGGACAGAGCACAGATAACCCATTGTGTGAAGCTTTGTGCTCAACTTGAAACAAAGAAACTTAGCGCTTAGTCACTTGGAGTTCCAAACTCGTTATTATAAATGCTTACAAGTTTCCAGATTGGAAAAATTAGTCCATATTGAATACAAGTGTTTACTTTGTCTAATTGATTTATAAAGTAAATGGAGTTAGATGTTGTACACATTTTAATCTAAAGTTTTAGCTGTTTGGTATCCTTACCGATCACCCAATTAATTGGAAAATGGCAAACTTACGTCATCATGAAACGTGACAGTCCTCTCATAAAAAAACAACAAAACAATTAACGGATATAAACTTCATATTTACTACTTACATTACAAGATATGAACGCACCAGAAAAAACCGTAATTAACAAAAACTAGCTTTATTTATATAAAAATATAACGTTGACTAGGCTAAGACGATTAAGAACAACTTTCATATTATACATACATTCTGATGAAAATAAATTAAAATGAAGCACGTGAGAAAATATTGTTCCGAAAATGTGTTATATGATTTATCACATGTTTTAGTTTTACATTATATACAGTTTATTATATTTTCTACAATTAATCCACTTCTTCAACCGTTGGACCAGATCGTGAACTCTTAGAAGTATTTCGAGAATCAGTTGTTTGATGGAGTTTGGTCATAATAGGACTACATTCTTGTTGAACTTCTTTAAGTTTATACTCAAATTCATCCTTCTCTGCTAGGCTGTTGTTGTCTATCCACCTAATCGTGTCCTCGCACTTTTGGTTAACTTTCTCTTTGTCAGCAGATGACAATTTTTCGCCACTTTCATTGACTGCCTGTTTTACACTATACACGTAACTCTCTAGCTGATTACGAGCACTTACTCTTTCTCGCTGTTTTCGTCTTCTTGTTGGTACTTTTCAGCGTCTGCTAGCATCCTATCAATCTCGTCCTTCGACAGTCGTCCTTTCTCGTTGGTGATCCTTATACTTTCAGCCTTTCCTGTGCTCTTATCCTTGGCCGAGACATGCAGAATGCCGTTTGCATCAATATCAAAAGTCACCTCAATCTGAGGCACACCACGATGTGCTGGAGGTATACCCATCAGTTCAAACTTCCCCAACAGATGGTTGTCTTTAGTCATTGCTCTTTCTCCCTCAAATACCTGGATGGTGACTCCAGGTTGGTTGTCAGAATAGGTCGTAAAAACCTGTGAGGTCTTGCAAGGGATTCTGGAATTTCGTTCTACAATTTTGGTCATTACTCCTCCAGCAGTCTCTATACCAAGAGACAAAGGTGCTACATCTACTAGTAACACGTCCTTGATGTTATGACTGGTATCACCACTCAACACGGCTGCCTGGACTGCAGCTCCATAGGCCACAGCTTCGTCAGGGTTGATCGACATACATAGATCTTTACCATTGAAGAAATCCTTTAACAACTTCTGGATTTTGGGGATCCGAGTGGATCCTCCAACGAGAACTATTTCACTAATCCTATGCTTGTCCATCTTGGCATCAGAAAGAGCTCGCTCAACAGGTTCCAGTGTACCTCGAAAGAGGTCCATACACAGTTCTTCAAACCTGGCACGGCTGATTTTGCTGTAGAAGTCGATGCCTTCAAAGAGGGCGTCAATCTCAATAGAAGCTTCTGTACTGCTGGACAGTGTTCGCTTGGCTCTTTCACAAGCAGTTCTCAGTCTCCGAAGAGCACGAGGACTCTTGTGCAGATCCCTTTTGTGCTTTCTCTTGAACTCTTCTACAAAATGGCTAACCATCCTGTTATCAAAGTCCTCACCACCCAGATGCGTATCACCAGCAGTGGCTCTTACTTCAAACATTGAACCTTCGTCAATGGTGAGTATTGACACGTCAAAGGTCCCACCTCCTAGATCATATACGAGGATATGCTTTTCACCTTGAAGATTTTATCGAGACCGTATGCTAATGCAGCAGCTGTTGGTTCATTGATAATTCTCAGTACATTAAGTCCAGCAATAGCTCCAGCATCCTTGGTAGCTTGTCTCTGGGAATCATTGAAGTAAGCTGGAACTGTGATTACTGCATCTTTCACCGGCTGGCCAAGGTAGGCTTCAGCGGTTTCTTTCATCTTTGTTAGAACCATGGCACTGATTTCTTCAGGATTGAATAGCTTATTTTCCCCTTTAAATGAAACTTTCACTTTTGGCTTACCGTCTTGATTAACGACAGTGAAAGGCCAGTGCTTCAGGTCTTGCTGGATCTTTGGATCATCATACCGACGGCCGATGAGTCTCTTGGCGTCAAATACTGAGTTTTCGGGATTCAGAGATACTTGGGATTTTGCTGCATCTCCAATCAATCGCTCTGTATCTGTAAAGGCAACGTAACTTGGCGTTGTTCTGTTACCCTGATCATTGGCAATGATCTCGACTTTTCCGTTTTGGAAAACTCCCACACAGAGTAAGTTGTTCCGAGGTCAATACCAATCGCTGGTACTCTTCCACACGACATGTTTCCTTGTATAAGTCAGACTTTTCAACTTAATATGCACTATCAGAACTGTTAACAGCAAGTAATTCGAAAATTCTTTCAAGTACTACTCGATTGCAGAACGTTTTCGAACTTTTCGTTGAGCGCAATATTTATATTCTTTGTAACTTTTCTCGAAGTTTCTCGAACGTTGACTCATAATGCTTTTAGACAGCGCCCTCCCGCGTGTTCTTTAGCCAATCACGGCTTTCCTTCTAGCTAACAGTAGGTGTACTATCCTCTTGAGGTAGCTTCGGGAAAATTCTCGACAAGTAATGTACGTGTAGCGTGCAAATGTTTTACCTTATCGAAGGAATGCAATTCGAACAGTTTAGTTTTCACAGATCATTTGTGTTTAACTTCAAAAGATTTGATTTGAATAGAAATGCAGGTTAGTAATTAGGTCTACAGACGGGAGATGGACGTTTCTGCCGAAGTGTCGACATTTACTCCATTTCGTAAAGTAGGCCTAATTTACGGTGTTTATAAATTTTCACCATCACAATGAGATTAAAAGTTAGTACTGATACGTTCCGAATATAAAATTAGCATATCATACGTGCTATTACGCTGTGTTATATACACTGAGAGTTTACGAATAATGTGTTAAGTAAAGTAAAGCTAGAACTAGTATTAAACTTTGTGTTTCGAAAAAATAGTTGATAAAAGAGCTTGTTTCTGTTGGGTTTTTTTATTTTTATTAAGAACTTGTGATCAGAGTAAAGTGACTATAAATAAATGTTTATTAAAACTCGAACATCTTAATGTCGCAAGGAAATATATAGTGAAATAGAAAAGAAGCCTGTACGTGATATTCATTTACCTGTATCTATAGCTATATGGCCATACGGACCTCCATGGTCTTTTAAACTATTATGCAACTAATTACTTGTGATTTCTTTACGACATTATTGATCGTGTTTCCCTAACAGCATGCGAGTTCCATAAAATAGTGTATAATATGATATCAGTGTAACAATCAGACAAATATTTTACTTTTTTTAATTTTTCAAAGTTTGTAAGTGTTGACGCTTGAAAACGTGATGAAGAGGCAAGCTCTGCTGTCAAAACATTTGTTTACGTTACACAATTTACTAGAAATAACCTTGTGTTGTAGTCCAGTTCCTTTTTAAACTGTCCAGATTTAGTTGGTGCCCATTAATGATATTTTATTCTACTAATTTATTAGTCCATTTTATTTTTAGTGATGAATATGGTTGAAGTGAGACGGCATGTTTCAAGATGTTCTAACATGAAGTTAGTTTTAAGAATTAAATTAATGAACTGCCAAAGTCTGAATTGGAGGAAATCATTACTCCAATCAGCATAGTGTGCAACAAAGACAGCGTTTTCACTTGCATTTGTGAGGAATGTAATCATTACGTATTTTGAATGGCAAAAAGACCAGTTTTATTAATTGTTTGATTTTAATTGAATTGAACGTGGTAACTGTGTGTGAGGCACAAGAATACATTTAATAAATACATATATAAACATATTATTGCTTTATGTGATTTAAGAAGTATGATGCTGAAAGCTTTTTGAAATTGTAAGCAATATAATCACAGTTTAACTCCTCAACTTAACTGACTTTTAATCTAAAGAAGTAATACATTGAGGTAGGTAAAGTCAGTTGGAGTAGTAATGTGAACTTGAATAATGAAAATAAATTTCTCAAACTTGTAGTAACATTTCATTTTGGAGTTTATACGTAAATTTTTCTAATTCTAATTTGCAAGTATTGCTCATTTTTAGAATATTTTAATGCAAAGAGAGAGGTGTCACATGGTCCATCTTTGATCCAAGGTTTACATATTTTGTAATTTCATTGATAAACAGTGTGCAACATTAGCTAACCTCAACGGATAATTGCATATACGAGTACATG
Source organism: Tachypleus tridentatus (assembly GCF_004210375.1). Lineage (NCBI taxonomy): Eukaryota > Metazoa > Arthropoda > Merostomata > Xiphosura > Limulidae > Tachypleus > Tachypleus tridentatus. The sequence goes on along the minus strand of NC_134832.1, from coordinate 132,819,712 downwards.
GTAAAGCATCTGTTATATATTGAGATTTGACAACAGTTTCTAACAGGTTAGTAGTAATCATCTTTGTATGTTGTTTCCAATTTAAGTTATAATGACTTTCATTTTTTTAACTGATTGCTAATGTTGCTGATGTGCCAGAGCAGAATGTTTGCAATCCTGCTCTTTGTATTAGTCAGATTTCAAGCAAGTACTTGTAAAATTAAAAATTTGGCCGAAACAAACAAACAAACTGTATAGAATTTAAGATCTAATGTGGGAACTTCCATGCCTTCCTGGAACTAACCTCGGTGATATTAATTACAGTAAAGCTATTTATTAGATTCTAGGGAAGGTTTATTTAAGTGGTGGTGATGGGGCTTCTTTCTTTTAAGAATTCTAAAATGTGAAAGATATTTAGTTACATGTTTTTGTTTTGAAGATGTATATATCGAAGCAAAGAAATAAAATATGTCAATTAGAGTCACTTGTTGTCATTTGGATTATTTTGTAGAACAATATAAACGAAATACATATTTGAAGCTTGTTAATTACTATATGTGTGTGGCAAGATAAATATTCATTTGCTAAAGTACTATATGAATGATCACAACAGTTGTAACTTTAAATCCTGTTATTTCTGAAGGATCTAGTTCCTAATTAATAGACCAACTAGATTAATTTTAATGTGTTGTAATTTAACTGATAACATCTCTACCAAGAATTCTTTGAATCTGGCTACAGGGAGCATAATAAATAACTCATATCTGATCATATATCAGTACTTATTCAAAGTCAGTCTGTTAGCCTATCTAGATGCTTCAGCAAATCAACAATAAAGGATATGAGACATTTTTTGGAAGGTGCATTTAAATGATTTCAGATGGTGTGGATGATGCCTTCAAAGAACTGTTTAAAAATTTTAGTAATGGATGAGAAGAAAGGAAAGTAGGCTGACCACTAAACCATGGTTATTTCAATTTATATTTATTAAGATGTAAAAACACAGTACTTGCATGGAAATGAGATGAGAAAACAAACAGACTTGTGAAAGATATCAACAAGAAATTTCGAAAAGAACTTAATAAAGGGTAAGAATAAAAAATATAACACAAAACACTTGCAGGGTAGTTGCAACGTGGTTTACACTAAACATTAGATGTATATGTACTCGCCTAAAGTTTACTCAAATTCTATAAAATTAATGATTTGATCTGGTTTAACTTTGTGATGTTTTAATGTTCACTTTTCTACCATACGAGTAAATCTGGCATTCTCACTAGAAAATCAAGTGTTGGATTCAAAATGTTCATTTACAATGTTAATGATAAAATACGTTTTCTTGAAACGTGTTACTACTGATGACGTCTTTATTTGATAATGCAACGAATAATCGTGAAGCTATCCATAACCTCAAAGTGTATCAAGAAATTTATCAAAATATGTATTCATGTTCTATCTTCTAGCCTATGTGAATTACTTAATAATTATGCATTACCAGAGGCTTTAAAGACAGCAAAAATAATTTTCTAGTTAAATTCTTTACACGATGCATTTTAATATCACTTCATTGTAGAAAGATTCTGAATAGTTGATTTACATTAAATTTACGTCTTTCTTTTTAACAGTATCAAAATTTCAAATAATTCACCATTATTAATGGCCTGAAATGGGAATATAGTGTCAATACATTTCGTAATCAATGCCAATAAGAAGAAGGAAAATTGGTGAACTTGCATAGATGTAAAATGATGTACAACTGAAAAGACATCACTGGTGAAATCATGTAAATGCAATTTTGATTAACCTCACGAGTTTGAAAATGTTAAGAACATGGAAAAGTAATAATTTAATAGGAGAATAAATTTATTACGCCGCATTTGTCAAAATTTGGTAGTTAAATGTTACCCAGTCATTGAGAGATGAGGCTGTCAATATGTAACCTTTCACATTTTTCTGTATTGAAACTGGTCGACATGTATATTATGTTTTCCTATTCTTAACTAAAAAAATACACTGGGTGAGGTTTTCGTTAGCGAGAATTTTCTCATGATATTAATGAATAAACTTGCATCGTCCTAGTTCAATATTGTTTCTGTCAGCATAAAATGTTTTCTGGAGTCACAGCTTACAGGTTTCCCTGTATGTAAGCTTTGGGGGGTTGATGTGCTGTACTGATATCTTTCTTTAAGAAATGAGTGTTACGTACATAACTTGTGGAGTTTTAATACAGTTCAAATTCATTTGATTATATAAATAATCATGAACATGCGTGCGTATGATTTTATAAATTTTAACATATCTTCATCAATCTGAACCGAACTTGCACAGTGTTAAAGGAGGGTTGGATCCCACTCGTAATTACGTATTGATAGAATGCTAGGGAGCAGTATGTCTTTCTTACGAGCATTGATACCTTTCTAGATTTTATTGCACTTTTAGTGGTTTTATTTATATAAAGAAGTGATAAAAAAGAAGCACAATTTCCTGCATTTAGTATATATATATAAAGGAAAACGAGGCAGGTAAATATATGCCATGCTGAATGCTTCAGTTGCATTAAAATATGATTTTATTGAGAAAATTGGTGAAGTCCAAAATAATTAATTTCTGAAATACGAAGAGGAACCTCATAATTAGTACGAATACTTCTTGAATAGCCAGTTGGAATGTAAGTGAAATTGGAGACGGTAGAATGATTAAAGAAAACAAACGAACAAGAAGTAAAATAAATTAATTGGAAGGTAGTGTTAAAAAATGAATATATCCATAGTGTATTTACTCTACAATAAATTAAATACAAGAAAGGATCCGCGGCAGCCACTGGATGTTATAAAATGTTGAAATAATCCCACGACATAGAAATATAAGTACATAGAAAGTTTCAAAATAACTTGTTCTAAAGTATGGGATGCCTTAACTTTAGTCATTTAATGTGTAGGCTATGTATGTACAAAGATAATTCCACTTCGTGAAAGGTGGTAAAAGAACGCTCATTTCACAACTGAATTAATAGAAAGACGGTTTAATTTTATTCTCGAACAACAGATGACAGCACATTCTCATCACTTGAACTTCTACGTATTTGTAAATCACAATCTGAATATTTATGTGTACATATTGTACGATGATACGAAGTTTAACGTTTTTAGTTGTGGGTAAAATTGGCAAGCCTTATGTTAGTATTCAGGTTCGCTGAGGTCGAAGAGAAAACTGAAACGTTTTCACAAAATGAAGGTTTAGGGCTGTTAAAGAAGAGTATATTGAGTAAAGCCAAGGAGGATGAGAAAACAAGTTTAGTGTTAAATATGAACATCTTTGTTTCCTGTTTACTATTACTATTTTGTTAAATAAATCAGCCCGGTTTCTACTGTCACATGTCATCTAGTGCTGGAGGCTGCAAAACAAGCAAAGTTATCAAATCCTTAGCTTGTGTATTAAAATGAATGTTCTACACGAAGTATTTACAGATTTGTTACGTATTAGAACAGACTATTTTACACAGAAACATAGTTGAGAAAAAACATAATTCAGAGAAATGCCGTAATAATATACACGATAATATAAAATTTGTAACAGATAGGGGCTAAAACTGGTAATAGTAGAAAGGATATGTCGGTTCGAAAGTTCATGATTTGTGTTCTGTTTATTTCGTAAAAGTATCTAAATTGTTGGCGAGACGAGTGTTGTTGACGAGCTGTCTTCCTTCTCTGGTCTATCAGTTCAAAATTAGGAAAAGGTACACACATAAATTCTTGTCCCGGCGTGATGGGTTAAGGCCTTTCGACTCGTAATCCGAGGGTCGCGGGTTCGAATCCCCGTCGCACCAAACATGCTCGCCCCATCAGCCGTGGAGCTGTTATAATGTGACGGTCACTCCCACTATTCGTTGGTAAAGAGCAGCCCAAGAGTTGGCGGTGATGACTAGCTGCCTTCTTTCATTGCAAAATTAGGGACGGCTAGAGCAGATAACCCTCGTGTAGCTTTGCGCAAAATTCCAAAACAAACAGAAAGTCTTTTGGGCGAAAGAAAGAAATATTTTAAAGTGCATTTAAACAGAGCATTTAACAAACGAGTAGGAGCTTTATTAGAGATATTGTTTTTTATTGGTTTCAAAGTGATAACTCGGGTTTCATGCTGATAAAGTTACATTGTGATAATTGTTTCCTGCTAAATTATTCAGTTGTTGACGATTTAGTTTTTGTTTATTATTTGTCTCAACCGTTTGCACAGTTTCAAAATTCGAATTTTGTTTGTTTCTTGTTAAACACGAGGTTACCCTATTCACTATCTGTGCTACGTTCTGCACGAGAATCGAAAGTTGGTTTCTAGAGTAACGAGCCTCCGTGCTTGTCAATCCCCCTCCCCGCCTCACCACAGCAGTGTGTGTTCGGACTTACAACGCCAGAAACTGGGCTTCGATTCCCGTGGTGGACAGAGCACAGATAACCCATTGTGTGAAGCTTTGTGCTCAACTTGAAACAAAGAAACTTAGCGCTTAGTCACTTGGAGTTCCAAACTCGTTATTATAAATGCTTACAAGTTTCCAGATTGGAAAAATTAGTCCATATTGAATACAAGTGTTTACTTTGTCTAATTGATTTATAAAGTAAATGGAGTTAGATGTTGTACACATTTTAATCTAAAGTTTTAGCTGTTTGGTATCCTTACCGATCACCCAATTAATTGGAAAAATGGCAAACTTACGTCATCATGAAACGTGACAGTCCTCTCATAAAAAAACAACAAAACAATTAACGGATATAAACTTCATATTTACTACTTACATTACAAGATATGAACGCACCAGAAAAAACCGTAATTAACAAAAACTAGCTTTATTTATATAAAAAATATAACGTTGACTAGGCTAAGACGATTAAGAACAACTTTCATATTATACATACATTCTGATGAAAATAAATTAAAATGAAGCACGTGAGAAAATATTGTTCCGAAAATGTGTTATATGATTTATCACATGTTTTAGTTTTACATTATATACAGTTTATTATATTTTCTACAATTAATCCACTTCTTCAACCGTTGGACCAGATCGTGAACTCTTAGAAGTATTTCGAGAATCAGTTGTTTGATGGAGTTTGGTCATAATAGGACTACATTCTTGTTGAACTTCTTTAAGTTTATACTCAAATTCATCCTTCTCTGCTAGGCTGTTGTTGTCTATCCACCTAATCGTGTCCTCGCACTTTGGTTAACTTTCTCTTTGTCAGCAGATGACAATTTTCGCCACTTTCATTGACTGCCTGTTTTACACTATACACGTAACTCTCTAGCTGATTACGAGCACTTACTCTTTCTCGCTGTTTTTCGTCTTCTTGTTGGTACTTTTCAGCGTCTGCTAGCATCCTATCAATCTCGTCCTTCGACAGTCGTCCTTTCTCGTTGGTGATCCTTATACTTTCAGCCTTTCCTGTGCTCTTATCCTTGGCCGAGACATGCAGAATGCCGTTTGCATCAATATCAAAAGTCACCTCAATCTGAGGCACACCACGATGTGCTGGAGGTATACCCATCAGTTCAAACTTCCCCAACAGATGGTTGTCTTTGAGTCATTGCTCTTTTCCTCAAATACCTGGATGGTGACTCCAGGTTGGTTGTCAGAATAGGTCGTAAAACCTGTGAGGTCTTGCAAGGATTCTGGAATTTCGTTCTACATTTTGGTCATTACTCCTCCAGCAGTCTCTATACCAAGAGACAAAGGTGCTACATCTACGTAGTAACACGTCCTTGATGTTATGACTGGTATCACACTCAACACGGCTGCCTGGACTGCAGCTCCATAGGCCACACACTTCGTCAGGGTTGATCGACATACATAGATCTTTACCATTGAAGAAATCCTTTAACAACTTCTGGATTTTGGGGATCCGAGTGATCCTCCAACGAGAACTATTTCACTAATCCTATGCTTGTCCATCTTGGCATCAGAAAGAGCTCGCTCAACAGGTTCCAGTGTACCTCGAAAGAGTCCATACACAGTTCTTCAAACCTGGCACGGCTGATTTTGCTGTAGAAGTCGATGCCTTCAAAGAGGGCGTCAATCTCAATAGAAGCTTCTGTACTGCTGGACAGTGTTCGCTTGGCTCTTTCACAAGCAGTTCTGTCTTCTCGAAGAGCACGAGGACTCTGCAGATCCCTTTGTGCTTTCTCTTGAACTCTTCTACAAAATGGCCCTAACTACATCCTGCATTATCAGTCCTCACCACCCAGATGCGTATCACCAGCAGTGGCTCTTACTTCAAACATTGAACCTTCTGTCAATGGTGAGTATTGACACGTCAAAGGTCCCACCTCCTAGATCATATACACGAGGATATGCTTTTCACCTTGAAGATTTTTATCGAGACCGTCATGCAATGCAGCAGCTGTTGGTTCATTGATAATTCTCTTGGTACATTGTCTCAGCAATAGCTCCAGCATCCTTGGTAGCTTGTCTCTGGGAATCATTGAAGTAAGCTGGAACTGTGATTGCATCTTTTCACCTGGCTACAAGGTAGGCTTCAGCGGTTTCTTTCATCTTTGTTAGAACCATGGCACTGATTTCTTCAGGATTGAATAGCTTATTTTCCCCTTTAAATGAAACTTTCACTTTTGGCTTACCGTCTTGATTAACGACAGTGAAGGCCAGTGCTTCAGGTCTTGCTGGATCTTTGGATCATCATACCGACGGCCGATGAGTCTCTTTGGCGTCAAATACTGAGTTTTCGGGATTCAGAGATACTTGGGATTTTGCTGCATCTCCAATCAATCGCTCTCTGTATCTGTAAAGGCAACGTACCTATGTTGTTCTGTTACCCTGATCATTGGCAATGATCTCGACTCTTTCCGTTTTGGAAAACTCCACACAAGAGTAAGTTGTTCGAGGTCATTCACCAATCGAATTGG